>NW_026282653.1:0-70000 GCF_023373465.1 Oncorhynchus keta
CAGCAAGTTCCAACATTGAAATACAGAAAAACCTTTTTTTCCATAAACAAGCTCTAAATCATGTTTGATGCACTCTGGATGTCCAATTTTGGCTGTGCTGTCTATTTGAGAGGAAATTAAAATTGTGGACAGTTTTCAGCAAGTTGCAACATTGAAATACAGAAGATTTTTTTTTTCCATAAACAAGCTCTAAATCATGTTTGATGCACTCTGGATGTCCAATTGTTGCTGTGCTGTATAGATCTGTTGAGATGGGTTAGGGTTAGGTGGAAAAAGGTGGAAACGCCTCATCAGGGTCATCAACCGCCAAAAGCGGGTACATTTGGGCCTGATCTGTTATAGGCATTGGGGTAATGGCAGTGGTAATTACTCTAGTGGCCAACGAGCGTGCGCATTGAATACAGCAACAACCGCACAGGGTTAGGATAGCCACAAAAACAGCAATGGACACTAGGACAGAGGAAATCAGGGTCTTATAGTTACCAAACGCATCCATCCAGGAGTCCCACATAGACGTGTCAACTCCGGAGTGGTGCTTCATCTTACCATTAAGTGTGCGAAGACCCTCTAGGACCACAGTAAGACTACCATCATTCGCTGTATTATTGGGAATAAAAGTACAACATTGCTCCCCAAACATGGCACAAACGCCACAGCGTTCCGCCAATAACATGTCAACAGCAATTCTATTTTGAAAAGCCATCAATGATGTTGCTGCCAGTTGTCCATGTACGGCTTCGAATCCTTGCTGAGTCCAATTGCCTAGTTTTTGGACATTGAAATGAATGTAGTTAATACGATCTACATTTTTGTTAACTGTACACCACCAACAAATAGATGATTCAAAGCCTGCAGCCACTTGGTCAACGAGTTTATAATCATCTGGTACCCCTCTGGGAACCCCAATGGCATCAATATAGGTAAGATCCCCTGTCATTGATCCCACTGCTCTCTTGGGCCTGGATGACATCCTGACAGGGCCTGGAGATTTAATATGAGAAAACAGGTCCTGGACGCCTATTGGGTAAACAGAGATTGACAGACTTCCCCGGAACACCACTGGAGTTTGTACACTTGTTAAAGTGTACAAACTCCAGTGGTGTTCCGGGGAAGTCTGTCAAACAAGCCAGTCCTTCCACACCACCACCACACATCAGCTCTGGACACCGGTTTAAAAGAACTCGTAATGACATGAGTGTGAGTGCACCAACTGGCAAGGAGTTGACCCAAAGATCGCCCTTCACCTGTCATGTTGACGCATGTGAAATTGGCTCTAGCCACTTTAGAGGAAAATATAGGCTTCTTGGCTATAGCAGAAACTACTGGATAAACCATGTCCCACTGTGAGCAATTAGCGGGTGGGTTGTCTTTGTTCATAAGGGGCAGTAGGCAGTCATTGGTCAGTACGGCTGGCACTATGCGAAGCAAAGGCCTGGCTCCCATGCAAACAACACAGCTTTGCAAGGTTGTGTTAGCGGCTTGTTCAGTCAATAGTAGCCAATTATTAGAAAAACCCAGGTTGGGCCTGTCCCATATTAAAAATTTGTCATTTCCAATAGAGCTGAGACACTCAGTCTCCCCTATGGGTATCGGCATATGGTGCTATCATAAAGTCTTGACAGCCTGTCATGGAAGTGGTCCTAATAATAAGTTTAAGGTTGGTATTTCCGGTCTTTGTCAGGGACAATCTTTGTCGCCAGATGAGAATAACTGGACCAGTCATGACCAGTCTCAGCGACCAGGTTTTTCCATGACCATTCCTGAAACCCCCCCTTTGTCATATACCAGTCAAACCTGGCATGCCCTCCTAGGCCATTCCTAGCATTTCCCAAGACCCCCAGGGCAGTGTAATGGTGGTGGTTGCATTTGAGGGCACACGTAAGGTGGTGCTCCTGACCTTGTCTGGAGTGCATTGTTGGTCTGTGGGTGCAGTGCTACGTTTGGGACGGGAGTGATTAGAGGGAGTGATGTCAGGGACGGTGTTAGGGATATGGGTAGGGGTAAGTGTTCGTGATGTTTTTGGGTGTGATAGTTGATCTATTAACCATGTGAAAGTGCCCAGGGACACCCTGCATATCAGTAGGAATATCACAAATAAGGGGCCAGATATCCCTAGCCTTACCCAGGGAGGGAGAAATGTCCCTCTAACTGGGCGAGGTTCCTTTTTCAGGGGAGGCGGAGTTTGAGTCAGGAGTTTCTTCATTTGGAATCAAATTTAGGCTGTTCAAATCAGCTCTGACTTCAGTCAGTGTTCTAGAAGGAATTGGGGCTGGAGTGCAATGTGTAAGGTGGTGCCAAGGTGCGCCTGATTTACCTTTGACCTGGACAGAGTGTGAAGTAACCTCCTTCACTTCGTACGGTCCAGTCCACCTGGGTTACAGCCACTTTCTCTTGTGGACCTTAACCCTCACCCAGTTTCCAACTTTTACCTTCAGTGGTGGCGTGTCTCCCGGCAGCTCCCCTTCTTGGACCTTGCGAACCTGGGTAGAGAGAGCTGCAGAGAGTACCGTCAATTTTTTCACATAATCAGACATTACAATTTGTTGTACATCAAGAGCGGGCATATGACCTCCCTCCCTTGGTGGACCAGGCATGACTCTTCCAGTCATTATCTCACGAGGAGAGAGATGGGTGTCTGCTCCTGGTGAGGCTCTCATGGCCATCAGCGCCAGAGGCAGGGCTTCAACCCATATCAACTTCGTACCTGCACATGCTTTAGCTATCTTAGCTTTCAGCATTTGGTTTGGCGTTCCACCAGACCTTGGGACCGGGGGGTGGTACACAGAACCGAATCTGTGTGTTATGCCAAATCTTTCTTCCACCTGTCTTAGGTGTTTGTTACTGAAATGTGAGCCATTTTCAGATCTGATTTGTCTTTAGATGCCATACCTGGGTATTAGTTTGGTTTGTAGCCACTTAACGACTGACCTAGCATCCCCCTTTGCTGTTGGTATTGCTTCTACCCATTTGGAGAACCTATCTACCATAACTAGGAGATAGCGTTTGCCTTTAGATACATTGTCGGGGCCCATGTCGGTGTACTAATGTCCTGAAAACATGCATTAGGTACTGGGTATGAGCCCATTGGTGTTTGATATGGTTTCTTTGGGTTGTGGCTGCCGCATATGTTGCATTCGTCACAAAATAAGTCAGTCATTTCTTTCATGTGAAGGTGCCACCAGATGTGTGAGACCTTTTGAAGGGTCTTTAGTTTGCCTTCGTGTGTGGGGCCATGTGCTTCTCGTAAAAGTTCTGGGTCCATCAGTGTGGACTGCTCCATGGGCATAGGCTGAGTCTGTATAGATATTCACAGTCTTTCCTTTTCCTCTGAGGGCCTGCGTCAATCCGATGATTTCAGCTAATTGGGCAGATACTGGTTGAGGGATGATGGCTGATTCAAAGGTGACGTGTGAGCCGTCTGGGAGTTGCTGCACCACCGCATAGGCTGCTATGTGTCCTTCTCCTTTGTAGCAGCAGCCATCACTGTACAGCCATTGGTCGGGATTGGTCAGTGGTTCATCTTCAGGTCTGGTCTCAGTTTTAGTTCTTGTGCCGCTCTATCAGCACAAGAGTGGGGCAGTCCTTCTTCTGCGTTGAGTGCATCTGACATATTTTTCTCTATGTTCACAAACGTGATATGTGACTGTGTGCATTTGTTCTGGATCTTGGTTTTTCTTTCAGCACTGAACGTGAATTCTTTACTCATCACATACGCAGCGACGCCATGATGGGTGTGGATCTCCAATGGATGACACATCACGAGGTGAGCTGTTTTTTTTTTTTTAATAGCTTTTGCTACTGCAGCAACGTATCTGGAACATGTTGTCTGTCCTACCTCCATCAATACCTTTCTCTCCCCCTCTTGTTTCTGGAAAAGAACGGATGAGGTGAATCCTTCATTTTCAGAAACATCCAAATGGAACTTGTTGTAGTCAGGTGCAATCAGCGCTGCTGTCGCTGATAGATCTGTTTTCAGGAGTGCAAAAGCTGTTGATGCTTCAGCCGTCCAGGCCAGGGGTTCAGTTCTGGACGTCAAGTCGAGGATGTGTGTCCCACCGATATGGAATCAGATGACAGCATTTGGGGGAACTTGATAGCAGAATAGGTGCATCCTGTGTCTACCAGGAACTGATGGGGGACACCCTCAACTTCGCACATCATTGTTGGTTCAGTGTGCTGTTCAAAGTGTTGTCTCCCTTCTCTTGCCGTGGGTGGTGGGCATCTTCATGGCCAGGGCATGGTGTTCCCTGCCATGCTTTGGAACTGTGGTTGGTTGTAATCTTGCTGTTGCTGCTGCATGTGACTAGGTCCTGGGTGGTTGTAGTGTAGATGAGGGGTCCTCCTCTTCCTCTCCCTCTTCCTGGTGCTCCTCCACGTCCTCTTTCTCTCCATTGCTGTTGCTGCGGGGAGAGTGGTTTCATGCAATATCTGGCAAAGTGACCGGGAATTCAGCAGTTATAACACGGGTAGTTTCTCCCTCTGGGTGGTCCAGTGTAGGGGCCCCGTTGAGCCCATTGTGGCAGTTGCTGTTGCAGGATATACTGCTGTGGGGGAGGGTATTGGGGTGGTGGGGAGTTGCTCACACACAATCTGCTCTCCTGTTATTCCGAAGCTCATAGCCCCATTCAGCTGGCCTGCCTGTACACTTAGAACAGGGGCCTGTATTGCAGGCTGGGTCCCGGTGAGGAAAGGGTTCCCATTGAATGGGTTGTGAGACGGGCCTCGTTGATTATGCCCCATTGAGTATGGTGGAGGTTGGGCCACCACCTGTTTGTTTATTGGTCAAAACGATAGTTGTTTGGGAAAGTGATAGAGGAATTCTAAATTCCTTTGTTTTAATTGCCAAAACCAATTTCGCACTCGTTTCTAATTCATTAATGAGGTGTAAGTTCATTAATTATGCATGAAGTAGATCGAGACCAGTCTTAAAAGCCAGGTAAGAGCGTTTAATTCCAGAGAGTACTAACTCCATACACAGATTTCCACAGGTTATAAACTCAGAATGACATCATCAGTTTCCCACGATAGCCCCGTTGTTTTTTGTTTAGGTCCGGAGATGCTTTCTACTCCCCTTAAACCAGACATTCCAATCTGTCTAAAAGATATACTTTTCTCCCACCAATGGAACATAACCCAAACATTCTTATCTTGTCTGAAAAGCTATATCTTTCTTTCCCCCTTAAACTGCCCAAGAGGCACAGACAATTAATTCGTTCTGCTTACATTTTCAGTAACAGCTTAACCAAGAACTCATAATAGTATTAGAATAAATGGTTCTAATCAATAATGTATACATAATTAATCATTTCAAATATAATTTCCTCTATCAGAAAGTAATACATTTCCATGCTGCTGGCATGATTGACAGACACTTGAAAGTGAGGCGATGGGTTACAAAAACAGCTATAGTTACAGATTGGTAGCCCCGATTTGAAATCCAACTTTTTCTATGAAGAGCAGAGAAGCAGGGGAAGATTTTCTGCCAAACTAAGTTTGTGTAGCTGTTTGTTTAGTGGTCAAAATAGTTGTTTGGGAAAGTAATAATGAAAGTAATAATTGCCTTGCTGCTGGCATGATTTACAGACACTTGGATGTGAGGCGATGGGTTACAAAAACGGCTATAGTTACAGATTGGTAGCCCCGATTTGAAATCCAACTTTTTCTATGAAGAGCAGAGAAGCAGGGGCAGATTGTAGCTTGCGGAACTTTTTTCCTCAAATGCTCAGAAAGTGGTCAAAACAAAGGTTGAAAAACACGTGGTAATGCAGTTACAAAAACCGCTGTACCGTAGTTCCGTGTGGAATATTTTGATTCTGCACACAGTCATGAATATCGGAGAAGTAGACGAATATCCCATTCATTCTAAGTTCTTGTCTAACTTGTTGCAGTATTGGTCAAAATAGACACTGCTTGCCAAAATGTTACAGAAACTGATGGTGCTGTTACTTAAACTCCTGTAACTTTTGATGCCAGTATCATTTTTCTAACTAAACTACAGATTTGAGTAGCAGAGAAGTAGATGAAGCTGGAACACTTGACATGTCTTGTCTAAGTGGTTGCAAAGTGGATTTATTAGCTGATTTGTGTCAAAAATGGCTTGATTTCACTTACAAAGAATGTCACTTGGAAGTGATGATGTCACAATGGGGCACTTGAGTTTCTTGAGAGATCCAATGAAAGCGGAAGGAGGACATAAAGAGGACAAGAAAGTGAAAAAATGGAAACAGTATACTGATATACAGATAAAAAATTCTATACAAACAACTTCATCGAGACCGTTGCGAATTTGTTGATATTGGAACTGCACTTAAACGGTGTAGGAAGAGCGTCTCCTCGTGATTTTGGCCCTGCAGCGTCTGCAAGTATCCTAGCCAACGGTTCTGTTTTGGAATATCAGAATTGACACAGAGAGCTGTTCGTGAAGAGCAGGTGAGGGGTTTCTTAACCAGCTCGGGAGTTTTATTCCTCTGCTGGTAGCGTGACTACAGCTCAAGCTCATTACCATAACGCACAATGCGCAAAAATATTCCTAAAAATATTTAACCTCCACACATTAACAAGTAAAATAGCTCAAATGAAAGATAAACAAGTTGTTTATCTAGCCAGCAAGTCAGATTTCTAAAATGTTTTACGGCGAAAACATAGCACATATTTATGTCAAACCACCACCGCAGACATAGCTCATTAGCATAGCCAAGTAGGAAAAAATATGCAATCAACAAACGCAGGATTAAAAGAAAAATCATTTCACTAACCTTTTGAAATCTTCATCAGATGACAGTAATATAACATGTTACACAGTACATTCATTTTTTTTCAATAATATGCTATATATATCCATAAATCTCTGTTTACAATGATGCATCGTTCAAAAAATGCTACCCAAATGTTCTGAGAAATGACGATAGCCCCGGCAGATAACGTCAGCTAACAAGGAATACACATCATAAACTTTGACTAAATATGCATGTTTTACATATGTATAGCAAGATACACTTCTTCTAAATGCAATTGCATTGTTACATTTAATTTTAACGTTACATTTTGCGTTCACTAGACTATAATATGGAGTCGGCGCTCCCACAGTAGCATAATGACTCCTCTCTTGGAGTCGACAGAAACCCAAAATGAATACATTAAATATTCCCTTACCTTTGTTATTCTTCCATCAAACGACCTGTAAGGGATTAAACTCACCAAATTAGCGTTCAGTTTTCAAGTCTGCGTCTTTCGGTTCTCAAAATAGCCTGATTTTGGTAAAAATGTAGTCAAAATTGAAGTGGTTGCGCACCAAAACTTCGAAAGAATATATAATATGTCGAGTAAACTTGTCAAACTAACTTCATAATCAAGCTTTAACATGTTATAAAGGTGTACAGCAATTTTGAGAACAAACAGAAACACAAGCACTGTTCAATCGATCTTGGAAAAGAGAGAGGACTTGACCATTGCGCACAGGTTTTTTTGAGTGACTGAGAGCTTACCGCGTGCTTAAACTCTCGCGAGCGGGCGATTCTCACAATGAGAAGTCCCATTGAAAGCTGAGATCACGCTGAACACGTGGAGACTGTTCCGGGTGCTGTGACTGTTTGGAAAGGGTGTTTGCGATGAGGTCAAAGGTGACCCAACTTTTCAGATGAGAAGAGATATTTTGGGAAAATGCAGATTTTGAGAGTTCTGCTATACATAGAGACATAATTTAAACAGTTTTAAAAGCTTTAGAGTGTTTTCTATTCGATAATATTTTTTATTTGCATATATTAGCAACTTTTGACAAAAATGTATCATGTTTTATATGGGTACCCAAATCCTCCAGAAGGGGCAGTAAACCGTGGTATCCTGAACAGGTTAAATCGCTCTCCCTCGAGAACGGTAGACCCAATTTTAAAAGCGTTTCCGCCCTTGAGAAGCAGAGAAGTAGAGGAAGATTTTATGCCAAACTATGTTTGTGTAACTGTTTGTTTAGTGGTCAAAACGATAGTTGTTTGGGAAAGTAATAAATTGCCTTGCTGCTGGCATGATTTACAGAGTGAGGCGATGGGTTACGAAAACGGCTATAGTTATATTGGTACAGTACTGCAAAAATGTACATCCAGAGTGCATCAAACATGATTTATAGACCTTGTTCATGGAAAAGTGTTTATTTCGTTAAATCAATGTTGCAACCTGCTGAAAATTACCCACAGTGTTCCTATCATCTAGTTTAACCATCTTGAGACTAGGGGCAGTTTGATGTTTAGATGAAAAACATACCCAAATGAAACTGCCTATTTCTCAGGCCCAGAAGCTAGAATATGCATATAGGCAGATAGGAAACACGCTAATGTTTCCAAAACTGTCAAAATATTGTCTGTGAGTATAACAGAACTGACATTGCAGGCGAGAACCTGAGGAAAATCCAACCAGGAAGTGCTGTTTTTCTGAAACCTCCCTGTTCCATTGCATGCCTTCCCTCCATTTAAAGGGATATCAACCAGATTCCTTTCCCAATGGCTTCCACATGGTGTGAACAGTCTTTAGACATAGTGTCAGGCTTTTATTCAGAAAAATGAGCGAGAATGATCACGTCGCGTCAGTGGATAGCTGTGTCCCCAGTGTTTTGCATGTGCGAGCAGCTTGGAGCAGACCTTTTCTCTCTCTCCCATTTGAAAAGCTACCGTCAGGTTGAAATATTATCAATGATTTATTGTAAAAACAACATGAGGATTGATTATAAAAAAACGTTTGACATGTTTCTACGAACTTTACAGATACTATTTGGAAGTTTCATCTGCCCGTCGTGACCTGCACGAGCCTGTGGATTACTGAACAAAACGCGCCAATCAAATGGAGGTTTTTGGATATAAAAATAATCTTTATGGAACAAAAAACGTTTAACTGGGAGTCTCGTGAGTGCAAACATCCGACGATCATCAAAGGTAAGCGATTCATTTTATTGCTTTTCTGATTTGTGACCAAGCTTCCTGATGCTAAGTGTACATAATGCTATGCTAGGCTATCGATAAACTTAAATGCTTGGATTGCTTTCGCTGTAAAGCATAATTTCAAAATCTGAGACGACAGGTGGATTAACAAAAGGCTAAAATGTGTTTTGCAATATTCCACTTGTGATTTCATGAATATGAATATTTTTTAGTAATATTATTTGACTGTTACGCTATGCTATTCAGTGGTTGCTGACAAATGATCCTGCGACAGATGGGCAGCGTCAAGAATTTTAGTTGTGCATGACATTTAATAGATAAAACAATAAGTAGCATATTGTTTTTAAAATGTGTGCAAATTCTCCTATGACAAATCAAAAGCTCATTTAACTTCTTAGAGATAGGGGCAGCATTTCCACTTTTGGATAAATAGCATGCACAATTTCAACTTCCTGCTACTCATGCCAGGAATATATTATGATTAGTAGGTGTGGATAGAAAACACTGAAGTTTCTAAAACTGGTTCAATCATGTCTGACTATAATAGAACTTATGTAGCAGGTAAAACCCCAAGGAAAAACTGTTCAGAATATATATATTTCTTTCCTCTGACAGTTCCCTCGGTTGTCTTTGCCAAGGGAAATTAGATAGCGCCCATTTTATAGTTCCTACGACTTCCACAGGATGTCACTAGTCTTTGGAATTAGGTTGAAGTTAAGCATTGGTGAAACGAATAAGAGGCACATCCTGGAACAACGTTACACTGTTGATGGCAAGAGGGAAAATGGTGCATGTTTTGTTTACTTTCTCTATTGAATACAGTTTGCCCCATCTACAATTTGATCGATTAACTTTTAAAAATACCTAAAGTTGTATTACAAAAGTAGGTTGAAATATGTTGGCAAAGTTTATAGGCAACTTTTGAAAGTAGTGTTGTTTTGTAGTGACGTTGTGTTTTGGAAAGCTGTTTTTTTCAGGATCAAACCTGCTTTTTAAAAATGGACATTTTGGGTATACATGGACGGAATTAATCGGGGGGGAAAAAAAGACCAATTGTGATGTTTATGGGACATATTGGAGTGCCAACAAAGAAGCTCGTCAAAGGTAATGCATGTTTTATATTTTATTTCAGCGTTTTGTGTAGCGCCGGCTAAGCTAATTATTTTGTTTACAACTCATTCAGGGGGGTGCATGCTATCAGATAATAGCTTCTCATGCTTTCGCCGAAAAGCATTTTTAAAATATGACATGTTGGCTGGATTCACAACGAGTGTAGCTTTAATTGAGTACCCTGCATGTGTGATTTAATGAAAGTTGAGTTTTATCGCGTTTTATTTGGATTTGGCGCTATGCATTTCCCGAGGCTATTGGCCACTTGAGACGCTAGCGTCTCACTATCCCTAAGAGATTAAAGGAGCCGATTTCAAAACTCTTCCACGGTATGATACACGAGTAACCTCGAAAGGTGGTTATAGAGAAGGGGAGGACACTTCCGTTTGCCTACTAATGAATTCACACTCCTTGACCACTCATCGGTTTCTGGGTCATGGAGGAGAGAGGACAGAGAAGACAGGATGGAGGACGGTCTTTTGCCCAAACAAGAATCTCCTCACATCCTCATCATTCCTTGCCATCAAAGACAGTAGTTCCCACTGCTTTCCTGCCATGTCAACGATATTGACTGTATGCCCAGTAGTACAAAAATAAGTTGACTAAAATACCATAACTTCTTGAATTTTCGACTTCGTTAAACAACTTCTGTTTCTCTTCCTGTTTCAAATGTCAGTAAAAATATAACCGACGAGGGAGCATGTGATGCCGCGGAGCTGAGCAGACGTTCACAAACCAAGCTCTTCAAAGTTCTTATTATTATGTAAAGAACATTGAAACAATATTTTAACATTGACTGATTAACTGTCAAGTACTTACCTTCCCAAAGAGCCATGGTCCTCCGGCCAAGATGCAAGAAGGATGACCAACATTTCCTTGATTCCCAAGATAATGATAAAGCCACAGCTAGCAAGATTAGTATTAGCCCTCATAACTCAGACGACAGATCCAGCCTGTTGCTCTCAGCAACCTCTTCCGAGCCTGCCGGCATGCTTGCTACTCTCCTCTGGGAAATTCAAGATGTTAACAAAGGTCTTTCTCTGAAAATTGACAAGAAATCAGCTGAACACCATTCTTCCATTGATGACCTGAAATCCTCCCTAAATGACCTCCTTTTGAGGACACTTGAGGCCAAGTTGCGCATTAATCACAGTTGAAGATACCGTCACTCGACATGACCAGGTTCTGATACAGCTGCAGAAGGACAATGCCCATTTCAACAAGGTGGACCAGATGGAGAATGTTACATTATCCTCTAGGAAAAGGGAACGCAACACCCTGCTACAACTCAACTCCCTGTGGAGTGAAAGATGAATGGGACTGTAGGTGCAGGTAAGGATGACAAAGGAATGGAATTTACCATTTACTGGGAATTGATTTATTCCTTCAAACAGTAAATTTGGGGAAAAGGGGCTGGATGGAACCAAAGCAAAGAAAGTAAAAAGTTAAAGCCCCTTCTCCTACCTACCCACTACTTACCTAACCTGGTGCGCTAACCAAAATACAGGCGGTAGCCCGCCCAGGTCTTACCTAGTGTGCATAGACAGTAAATACAATGGGTTATGTATGCTCGCAGGCCTCTTGCCTAAGCACTCCCTAGGTGCCTTCCGCTTCCCCCCTGGGAACAAAACCAGAATACAAACAATTTCAATAATCAAACAGTCCTTTGGACATGTTGTAACTTGAATGTGTTACAGAGTTCAAGTTTATTCATTGAGCTGTATCTAAAGATATTTCTTTACAGTTATTTACATATGTAATTGTATTGGTTTGTATTGAATTACACTTTTGACTGCAAGTTCCAGAATGCCTTGCGACAGGAATGAGAGAGAACGCGCCAGTTATGTGCAGGTGCAAAGTGATTAAGCTGATTTTCCGCTAGCATCTTACCTGCATTGCTCTGTAGTATCTAAAGTTTTTAAATGTAACGTGAACAAGTATTATTACTAAAATAAGCTTTCATATCAAACCCGTCATCCCGAGTCATTACTTTGAAGTTAGTTAATCTAAAAGGACATACATATTAAATAGGGTCCAAGACTCTGAAAACATATGCCCCTGCACCAAAACAAACCTGCCTGAGGGATCAAAGATGGTGTTAACGCAGAAGGGGATGTGACTACTTATCAAAATTGCAGTTACTCTTGCTTTGGAGTTAAAAGAGGACACAAACTTGTCCTACCCAGTCCTTTAGTTTATTGTAAAAACATAATGTCAGCCTTTAATTTCTTAAGTTATGTATACATTATTTTCCTCTTAATTGAGCTGTTAAGACCTTTCATGTTGAATGTGACATATTTTAGTGGATTAAGCATAGGTTGGATTTGAAATATATAACCGAATGGTAATCCAGCATATTGAAATAGTCAGGTAATGTTTAAACTTTATTTTTTAACTCTGAACTATGCGTCTCTTTCGGAAGGGAACGACAATAAACATAGAAAATCCACCCACCCTGATTGTCAGACTAAAACCACATTCCCAACAATCAAACATGAACACTTGTAGAGATACATTGTTACTCGCTTTCCATCTTGCTTTACTAGCTAAACCTTGGCGTAAACTAAAACCTACGAGCTCTATGTTGAAAACAAACATTGTAAATAAACATTTATGGCTGAATATTTACTGTCCACCGTAAGGGCTGCTTGAGTCTCTTTTCAGGAGAGAAGAAACATAAATGGTAGGAAAGCAGTGGGCCTAAGCCTACTAATTTGTGGATATTGAAGTGGATATTGACTAAACCAAAATATACTATCCTATAAAATGTAATAGAACTCACCATGGGGAAAAAAAACTGTTGAATGTCCAAATCAACTGTAGCGACCGGATAACGGGGTAAACGGATCCAAATTCCAAGAAGACATCAGCAGTTCAGTACCAGGATCGCACAGATAAGAATAAACAATAAACTGCATCTTATCCCACAGAAAGGCCATTATGAATCAAACGTGGTTCAGTTCTTTGAGAAAAGTGAACACTTCTCCCGGTGTATCAAAGAGATTGCTTCGGCCATTGTGCTGAACTTTCATCTACGCAGGGTGAAAGAGATAGCAGGTGATGTTCTTCTCCTTCATTGCTTTGGTGGGAGATCTGTACTTCTTGCGATGTCTGGCGAGGTTCGCACTCATATCTGGGAAAGGCTGACCCTCTTGTCATCGATGGTGATGTCCCCTTTGGCTCTTGCGAGTTGCAGTATCTTCTCCCTGTCCTGGAAACGGAGGAACCTGATCAGGACAGGCTGTGGGGGCTCATCTGGCCGGGGTTTCGGTGCTGATGTTCTGTGGGCGCGTTCAATTTCCAGCGGCTTGGTGAAGTTGAATATGCCTAGGACATCCATTGAGTGAAGAAACCGACCGGGTCACGGCCCTCGCTGTCCACTTTCAATCCCACCACACGGATATTGCTACATCTGCTTTGGTTCTCTGTTACATTCCCCAGTTTCTGTGTTGTGGTTTTGTTTGTAGGTGTGTGTTTCAGGAATGCTTCCTTAAATTCCCCCAAGCAGCTGATTGGTCAGCCCCATTGCTAATTGGAGCTGACCCCGCCCTCTCGTCAGAGGATACAGCTGTATCCCATTACTTTGTAGGAGAAGAGAGCTGGTTATGTTCTGTGTTAGTTGTTGCTCAGAGAGAGCTTTACTGATGTCCTGTGTTAGTTGTTTCTCAGATAGTTTTTTTGTGAAGTATTTTGTAACCGGTCCTGCGGCAGTATGTCTTCCTTCAGGTTGCTCAAGCACCACCAGGATGGTTACTGGCTGGAGGAGATTTACATTTTTGTTTAGATACAGTTCATGATTGGTCCTCTGATAAACCCTCCCTTCTTACCAAAGTTGCCAAGCTCACCATGTCAATCATGAAGGATATCAATTTACTAGACATCTGGAGACAGATGCACCCACAGGATAGGGACTACTCTTTTTATTCACACACACACACACACACACATGCATAGATAACTTTTTAGTATCAACCCAACTGTTTCATAGAGTGTTAGATACCGATTATCTCCCCATATTGCTTATTGACCATTCTCCTCTAGTATTATCAATCTCCATTCCTACCAAGGTAAATAGAGCATATACAGTAGATGGAGACTAAATTCTACACTCTTGAAGAAACCTGAGCAGATCAATATTTTTACTTTGACAAACAAACCCTCTGCTCCTGACAGTTTCATCCTTTGAGACGCATCGGAAGCCTATCTGAGGGGACAGATCATTTCCTATTCTAAAGGATTGAAGAGAAAACACGGTGCTGAACTGAATGTCCTTGAATCTGAAATATCTGAGCTAGAGAGAGAACCTACCAAAGAGGCCTGACTAAAGATCTATACAGGCTTTTGGTGAATAAAAAAACTGAAATATAATACTCTGAACACATATGAAGTTGAGAGGGCCATCACTAAATCAAAACAGTGTAACTACGAGCTTGAAGAGAAAGCAAAGTACAAAGTATTGGCATGGCAACTGAGCAGAGGAAAGTAATAGGACAATTAATGCTATAGAAACTCTTACTAAAGATATATTTTTTGACCCTACTGAAATTAATGATACTTTTAAGAAATATTAAAGACCTCTACACTTCCCAATCAAGAAATGATCTATCAGAGATCAACGCTTTTCTCTCCTCTCTCAACCTCCCATGCCTATCAGAGGAAGAAATGGAGAGCCCCTCAGTGAACAGTTCTTAGTCCATGAATTGTGGAGGCCATTAAATCCTTACCTTCTAATAAATCTCCTTGGGAGGATGGTTTCCCTCCAGAGTTCTATAAAGAATTTAAGGAGCTGTTGGTACCCTACCTTAAGGAGCGACTTAAAAAAGCCGGGGAAGACAACCGCTTTACAGATCCTTTTCTCAAGCAGTGATTACAGTAATTCACAGGAAAGGGAAAAACACGCAAAAGTGCGCCTCCTACAGATCAATCTCCTTTCCCTTAACACAGATTGTAAACTGGTCACCAAGATCCTATCTAAGAGACTGGAGTCATGTCTTCCCATGTTGGTCAACCCAGATCAGACTGGCTTCATAATTAATAGATTGTCCTCCAATAATCTCAGAATGTTTTTTGACATATAATTCACCTTGCTAACAAAAACAAAATACCTTGTCACAGCCAAAAGGCCTTTAATAGGGTTGAATGGCCATATCCCTTTTGCGTCTTGGAAAAGTTTGGTTTAGGCACTGTGTTTGTAATTTTGATAAAGTCAGTCTACAAATCTCCTAAAACTAGCTTTGCTTTGAGGTGGGCCCCCATAACTAATAAATTATCACATTTTGTGGACAACCTTATATTATTTCTAACAAACCCAGAACATTCCCTCTCTCTACAGATCTTATTACAGTACTATAGTTCTTTATCTGGTCAACTTTGATAAAAGTGAAATTTTACCGTTGTCTGTCTTTGACCATCAAGCATAAGTTTCCTTTTAGATGATCGTCAATTGGCTTCACATATTTGGGCATAATGGTGGATGGTAACCTGAACAACCTCAATATACTCAATCTGGCCAGTTTGTTGCAAAAGGTGGAGGGTGACCTGTGTATGAACTTGCCTCTCATCCTACTGGGTAGAATAATGTAATTAAAATGAATGTCCTGCCCATATTTCTATATTTGTTTCAATCTCTCCCTATCCCTGTTCCCACAGCATTATTTTCCTCTCTCGACAAACTGACCAGACTTTTTATCTGGCACAACAAAACACCTAGGTTTAGCCTGGATAAACTGAACCTTGATTATGGTCAAGGGGGCTTAAACCTCCCCAATTTCAGTACTTATGTACTACTGGGCTGTGCAGTCTAGATTTCTAGCTCAGAGGTTTGACAATGGTCCGATTTCCCATGTTTACGATGTTCTTATGTCAGGACTATCACTGCCTGAGCTTGATAAACCCCGACTTAGATGGAAAAAGATCTGGGTATTAATCTTGATGACCTATGCAAGGATGGTGTTACATCCACACTAAACTCCAGATACAGACTGATCCAGTTTAATTTCCTCCATCAGCTCTATATCACCCCATCTAGATTGCAGAAGTTCAACTCTCTCCTCCCTATGTTTTAGATGTGGCTCAGATGAAGGAACATTCCTCCATTTCACTTGCAGTGTTCAAAATTACGGGGTTTCTGGCAGGGGGTATGCGATACCATATCCTCAATTCATGGGGTTGCATTCCTTTAAGATCCGGAGGTCTGTCTACTGGGTAACTTTAATAATTCCAATCTTAGGCAAAGCTACACTATAAAGTTAACAGAAATATTGCTAGCAATTGCCAAGAAATGTATGTCCTTGAAATGGAAATCGGATTCCCCCCTGCCAGTTGCAATGTGGCTATCAGAAGTTAATAGTTGTATTCCACTGGAGAAAACCAGTTACTGCTTGAGGAATAAGTTAGACATTTTACAGAATTTGGCAAACTTTGATTATATGGAGAATCTCCCCTCCCCTCACATCACATTGATTTAATCTCTATATAATCCTCACGTAATGTTTCACACTTAATGTATAATATGTAGCCTATGGCAGGTGACCATATGATCCAATGTTTCATTGTGACTTTTTAAAAATTGTATTTGTGTATGTATATATATAATATATATATAAAAAAATGTACACTCATTTGTTGCCTTGTAAGGTTATTGTCACTTTGTTTTATTGTTGTCTAATGGAAAATGCAAAAATAAAATATTTAAAAATTATTAAAAAATGACCAACAGCCATTCATTCAGCTTAGACCGCCATCTTGCGGACAGGAAGAGAAACACAATACATTGTGCGCAATGCTACTAGAAGTACATTTCTACAACGTTATGGTAAAATTTAAACCAAAGTAAATGGTACAATGTATTTAGAATTTAACTTTTTACAGCTCCTAGACTGCATCTTTTAAAACTGACCATCTGTGTTTATATGCAATATATTTTGGTCTTTCTTCAAGTATTCTGCAGTAGATGGAGCCTTTGAGACATCCTTCCATAACACAATGTGGTCAAACCATTTTAAACAGTCTATGGGCCAATTATTACATGGATAATTTTAAAGTGAACACAATTGATACATTATTATAATTTTAAGCACATTCAGACATTAAAAACCCACACAGACATCCAAAAAGGTGTACTTTACACCATGTCGAGTTTATTTTACAGTATTTCAGAATATCTTTAGATAAACATTTTTTTTCTTTTTTCCCCCAAATGTTATATCAGTACTGCCACATTTTTCATGAAAATAGTTGTTCACTTCAGTCTTTGAAACTACAGTATCAATGGTGCAGTAAACCATATTGTAAGAATACATCTATACAGGGTGGATTATACATGGTTAGGACGACACATGTATACTGAGCTTAATTGTAGATGCATGAACACGTCATCCTTCAGATTTATCATTAGTCAACTTTTTTTATGTATACAAAATTACTCAACAGGCAGGCTCAGTGATATCGTCCGCGTTACTCGCTGACTACATTGGAGACACATGCCAGATCTCACAATGACTGGAGAGGTGTTTAACATGTCACCTAACCACATACTATGATAAAGCAGTCTGATGCCCGACTGCACAGTCTATAATGTGGCACACAACCATTGGTGGATGCAATGCATTGGGTGGCCTGGAACACAACCAGTTTCAGTAAAAAACAAATACCATAGAAATTACATGTTTATCATCTGGACTGGAACACTGCACTCAGTCTAGTGAATCTGCATTGAGAGAAATATGGTATGAGTCCTAATGTTTGGTGCAAACATGGAGGGCTCTACATGTCTACGGCTAGCCTCTGCTACAAGCTATACATCATCCCCATAGGAAAGCTCAAAGTCCACTTTACTCAAAATGTATTTAGTAGGCACCCATGAGATGACGACAAAGCTAATAGGCTATAGAAGTCAGACTTTTCATAATTATTTTGTGGCACTGTGAATTTGGGATGTTTCAAAATGTAATCTGGCCCTGTTAGCCAAAAAGCGTCAGTTGGCTTACACCTTCGCACTAGCCACTTACTGTATAGCGTGCTGTCTGATATGTGTACTGTACAGTATACTGTAATCTCTCAAACCAGTTTTGCATTCTGCTCACTCATGCAAAAAAAAAACGCTAGCGATTGCCAGGTTAACAGCTCTGCTCTACTTTCACTAAGGCACTCCGCCCCACCTCATATCCCATGTATCCTTCTGCTCCTCAATGACTCATATGCCTCCCCTCCCACAGTGGTGTGGTTCATGTAGCACAGTAAAAGGCATAGACATGGGAAATATAGAATGGGCAGCTAGAGTTCTCTGTTTCAAGTGCTGCTGAATTTGAGTCCCTGTTTGATGATGGTGGTTCATGCACAAGAACACTGAGGGCCGATTCCATAGCCCATCTGATTATCAATCATGATTGCATGATTGATAAACGTTGTGTATTATGACTCACAGAGTTCCTAAACAATTGGATTTAAACACCTTGAACGTTCCATTTGACTCGGTAATGGACAATTTTTAATAAATTACGCAAATACACAACTGTTAGCTACAGGTAACTGCGAAATAATGAAAACACTTGAGTAAATGAGGGATACAAAGTATATAGAAAACAGGTGCTTCCACACAGGTGTGGTTCCTGAGTTAATTAAGCAGTTAACAGCCCATTATGCTAATTGTCATGTATAAAAATGTCGGGCAGGCCAGTATTTTGGCCATTTGGCCCATCATCAGGGCACTGAATGGTTTGATTATCATGATAATGATGTAAACCATATGTCATGGCCGTCTTAGTCACCAGATGTCAACCCAATTGAACACTTGTGGGAGATTCCAGAGTGATGCCTGAGACAGCATTTTCCACCAACATCAACAAAACACCAAATTATGGAATTTCTGGTGGAATCTATGCCAATGTGCATTGAAGCTGTTCTGGCTCGTCGTGGCCCAATGCCCTATTAAGACACGTTATGTTGGTGTTTCCTTTATTTAGGCAGTTACCTATACCCAGTGAGGATGTCAGCTCTATATTCTACTTCTAGAAGAATTTGAGTCCCTGTTTGATGATGGTGGTTCATGCACAAGAACACTGAGGGCCGATTCCTCTGCCCAGGCATTGCTGACATCAGATTTTACAATGCCTGGATTGGTATTTTACTGCATCATATGCTACAGCAATCTGTCAGTCAATGACACAGTCGATGACGTGGCATGCAACCATTGGTTTATGCACGTAACATTTGAACAGGGGTATGTGACCTGCATCACTCTAGTCCCTTGTCAGCTGACTCCACACAGTCTTTAATATGTAGTATATAATACAAGGCCATGGAAATATGAATCTTAAAATATGGTCCCGATATCTGTATTTTTATGTTCTTCTAAAATGTACCTACAACAATGCATAAAAAATACACTAGGCATATTTTTGGGAGATGACCAAATGTATATATTTTTCACATTTGTACATTTACAGTATGTACAATATATCAATAGGCATGTATGATGTCTGTCGACAGAGCTCTGTCCAAAAAGGTTCACCTTTCAGAAGGATTTTAAATTAACATCCCTCCCTCCGTCTCCCTCAGTTCTATAATCTCATCATTCTCTCCATTGCACAGAAAGTTAAACGATAGGCAAACGACCTCAATATTCCAATCTCTCTTTAGATAAGTGTCATCCCATCAGTGGTTGAAACTGACCATCCATTTTAGGTCTGATGGGGTTGACTGGTGAAACTAGGAACATGTCGATAGCTCACCTTGCCCACACCCAAAGAGCCTAGTGGGATAGCAATGGGATTTGTATCATCAGGTTTCAAAATGGCTACCTGGACTAAAGTGTTGAGTTGAGCGAGTCCTCTTTTTGTTTACACACACCAGCTGTAAAATGTCCTTTGGTTTTGAAGGTGATGGTTATAATCATCTTGAAAGAGGGAAGAACAAGAAGAAAAAAAACGTTTTGATTTCAAAGAGTGAGAGAGAGAGAGAATAAAAGATTCCTCTGGCATCTGATGGTGTGAGTGGTACGTAGGACTTGGGTGCCTATGTACAGCTAGCCAGTCCAACCCAGTCAGAATCCAGTCGGATCCAATGTAAACCAGTCTGATCCGGATCCGTTTTCCCTGCTGACAGTGTAGGTCCAGGACCTCAGGGTGCCGGGCAGTCTGTCACCCCCAGGTGGGTTCCAGGGCCCTAGGAAGGCGGCTGCACTCCTGCCTGCAGGGCCATCCATGGTTTGAGGGGAGGCGGCAGAGCCCCTTCCTCATCCCTTGGCTGGAGACCTCTCAGCTCAAACCCCTCCTGTAGGTTCACACGTCCCTCCCCACGGACCCAACTGCCTCCGTTCAGACTCACACTCAGGTAGGAAGAGTCCCAGGGCCATGCGGCGGTGTTTGGATCCTGCATGGGTGGGTGCTGCTGCTCTCTCTCCTCTCCGCAGACCTCCATCTAGCTTTCAGGGGCCGCGGCGGAGGTTGGGGCTCTCCGGGCCCCTCCTCCAACTCCTCAGGCCACTGCAGGGTTCTTTGCCCACGGATGGTGCCCCTGGGCTGGGTGCACCTGCCACCTATAGCCCCTTTCGTGGCGCTGGGGTCTGGAGAATGGGCTGCCATACGCGGTGTGGCCTCTAGAAGGAGCTGGTGGGGGGAGTATGGGGTGAAGGCTGGATGGGATGAGAAAGATGAGGTGGACAGCTGCTGGGGGTCAAGGGTCACTTCCTGCAGGGCAGAGAGGGCTGGAGGAATGGCCTCCCAGGGGGGGGGGCACTGTCTACTGAAAAAGGAGGAGACTCACACTACAGGTTGATACGCAGTGACAAGCACACACACATGCAGGCAAGTACACACACACACACACACACACCTACAAAGCTGATCGTTTTGTCTATGAATAGATCATGATAAAGACACAATATATATCTTCATCCACACCCAGATCTCTGTTCATACAGCTACAATATCATCACCAGGACAGTCAGGACTATAAAGATATAGATCATTATGTCAGCGTCGCAAATGGCACCCTATCCCCTATATAATGCACTACTTTTTTTTACCAGAGCCCTATGGGGGAATACGGGTGCCATTTGGGATGCACATTGTGTGTGACAAGAGTAACTTTCTGTGAGTGAAGAGGTATGTGTGCATATGTGAGGACGGCCCTGGCCAACACTGAGAGCAGTTTCACGCTACTGAGAGTGCACTTCACTGCACACTCAACCGTGGTGGTGGTCCTCTTCAGACCTGATTGTTTTTTCTACTGAGACCACCAGAACCAAGCACAAGCCTGATTGTCTCAACAGAAAAAAACAGATCTTACCATACACACTGATACAGACACATGCAGTGACAGACACACACATGTAGGATCTATGCACACATGCCAGCATGCACACACATAGAGTGGGGCAAAAAAGTATTTAGTCAGCCACCCACTTAAAAATATGAGAGAGGCCTGTAATTTTCATCATAGGTACACTTCAAATATGACAGACAAAATGAGAAAAAAAATCCAGAAAATCACATTGTAGGATTTTTAATGAATTTACTTGCAAATTATGGTGGAAAATAAGTATTTGGTCACCTACAAACAAGCAAGATTTCTGGCTCTCACAGACCTGTAACTTCGTCATTAAGAGGCTCCTCTGTCCTTCACTCGTACCTGTATTAATGGCACCTGTTTGAACTTGTTATCAGTATAAAAGACACCTGTCCACAACCTCAAACAGTCACACTCCAAACTCCACTATGGCCAAGACCAAAGAGCTGTCAAAGGACACCAGAAACAAAATTGTAGACCTGCACCAGGCTGGGAAGACTGAATCTGCAATAGGTAAGCAGCTTGGTTTGAAGAAATCAACTGTCGGAGCAATTATTAGGAAATGGAAGACATACAAGACCACTGATAATCTCCCTCGATCTGGGGCGTGTGGTCAAAATGATTACAAAAATCCCAGAACCACATGGGAGGGGGACCTAGTGAAGGACCTGCAGAGAGCTGGGACCAAAGTAACAAAGCCTACCATCAGTAACACACTACGCTGCCAGGGACTCAAATTCTGCAGTGCCAGACGTGTCCCCCTGCTTAAGCCAGTACATGTCCAGGCCCGTCTGAAGTTTGCTAGAGAGCATTTGGATGATCCAGAAGAAGATTGGGAGAATGTCATATGGTCAGATGAAACCAAAATATAACCTTTTGGTAAAAACTCAACTCGTCGTGTTTGGAGGACAAAGAATGCTGAGTTGCATCCAAAAAACACCATACCTACTTTGAAGCATGGGGGTGGAAACATCATGCTTTGGGGCTGTTTTTCTGCAAAGGGTCCAGGACGACTGATCCGTGTAAAGGAAAGAATGAATGGGGCCATGTATCGTGAGATTTTGAGTGAAAACCTCCTTCCATCAGCAAGGGCATTTTTAATTTAATTTTACCTTTATTTAACCAGGCAAGTCAGTTAAGAACATATTCTTATTTTCAATGATGGCCTGGGAACAGTGGGTTAACTGCCTGTTCAGGGGCAGAACGACAGATTTGTACCTTGTCAGCTCAGGGGTTTGAACTCACAACCTTCTAGTCCGTTACTAGTCCAACGCTCTAACCACTAGGCTACGCTGTCGCATTGAAGATAAAACGTGGCTGGGTCTTTCAGCATGACAATGATCCCAAACACACCGCCCGGGCAACGAAGGAGTTGCTTCGTAAGAAGCATTTCAAGGTCCTGGAGTGACCTTGCCAGTCTCCAGATCTCAACCCCATAGAAAATCTTTGGAGGGAGTTGAAAGTCTGTGTTGCCCAGCAACAGCCCCAAAACATCACTGCTCTGTCATTGCCCAAAAGGGTATATAGCAAAGTATTGAGTTAAACTTTTGTTATTGACCAAATACTTATTTTCCACCATAATTTGCAAAAAAATTCATAAAAAATCCAACAATGTGATTTTCTGGATTTTTTTTCTAATTTTGTCTGTCATAGTTGAAGTGTACCTATGATGAAAATTACAGGCCTCTCTCATCTTTTTAAGTGGGAGAACTTGCACAATAGGTGGCTGACTATTTGCCCCACTGATACATGCCCGCACACACACTTGCACAAACTCACACACGCACGCACGCACACAAACACACACAGGTTTAAATTAGAGTCAGAATGGAGAGAAAGACATGCAGATTTTCACGACCCGTGTCTTTAGAGTGGCCCATTAGGAAGAAATAGGGGGAATTTAGCGTGTCACTTTTCATGCACATGGAGAGGTTGGAAGGTACCATTCCTAAGGGAAGGGGAGAAAAAGCCTATACCAATCATTAGAGTTAAAGCAGGGGTTAAAAATAGACCCTTTCACAACTGTTAGCTCACAAAGTATAGTTTGATATGCAGAAAGCATCGGCAGAAGACTGGGCATTGGTTATACTTGAGAGAAATACAGAGGACAGAAGAATATTAACAAAAGATCAGACATAAAGTAGATGCTGTTTGAATGTCGGGTTATGGAAGCAGATTGAATTAGCTAAAGCTTTTGTTGTATCAGTTAATATGTATTTCAGGTTCCACAGGGCAGCAGCAGTAAGAGCAGGTAGTTATAAAAAATGTGAGGTATTATCTGCTGTTAATAGCAAACATCATGGTTAGGGCTGTGGAGGTCATACAATTTTGTCAGCCAGTAACTGTCATGCAAATAACTGCTGGTCTCACGGTAATTGACCACTAATTAACATGAACACTTTTAGCATCTCCGGGCTTCCACGCATAACCTACAAGCCACTGATGAAGACCGTTTGGAAAATCTACATTTGAAAAAGTTTCATAAATGCATTTAATATAGCCAACACCATCACAATAAATTATATATTTTAAGCAGGTCTAAAGAAACATGATTTGAAGAAAATGTAGCCTATTTCAGAAGAACAGACTAGCATATTCTGAGTTGTCCTCATCTTAGGCCCTGATCTGGCTATGCCATATAGCTGTGGTTTCAAGGGCCTAACATTTAGCAGATAAGATTTGCTTATAATTCCTGTAGCATTACTTATATTATTTTATAGTAAGAAGAATACAACTGAAAATAGCTGAATAAAATAGAAGGGATATATTTTTTAAATGATTTCCGATGGAGTGCGCGGCTATTCTGTGTTGAGCAGTTAACAAAGTGATAATTTGAAACAGTTTCTCCTATATGCTTAATTCAGAGTTATTTATGCAACTGTATGTCACACTCTGACCATCATTTGCGTTGTTTGTTTCTATGTTTTGTTTGGTCAGGGTGTGATATGAGTGGGCATTCTATGTTGCATGTCTAGTTAGTCTGTTTCTATGTGTTTTGGCCTGATATGGTTCTCAATCAGTGGCAGGTGTTTGTCGTTGTCTCTGATTGGGAACCATATTTAGGTAGCCTGTTTTGTATTGTGGTTCGTGGGTTATTGTCTATGTGTAGTTACCTGTGTCTGCACTCGTTGTCATAGCGTCATGTTTGTTTAATTTTTTTTCGTCATTGAATAAAATAATGGATTCACACCAACTTTGGTCTACTCCATACAACGATCGTGACAGTATGGTGCGACTCTAATGATGATTTGAAAAAAGACGCATGAAAGGCCTAGATGTTAATGAAAGATTAATGAGGTGTGTGCGCTCTGCTCTGCTTCTTGCGCAGGCTGCACACACTTCATCTGTCTATCGGTCACAATTTGACAAGCACTTGATAATATTCTCAGCCATCAGGCTTTTCTCAATTTAATCTTGTCTTTACATATACTAAATAATATGTGTGAAATTAGTTTTGATTTAGAATGGGCCATTTTCATGCACCTGTTAAAGACCATCTATAATGCACTTAAATAGCGAATGGAGGACTCTTTTCCCAAGGTTCATTTTCATGCCAGCCAGGTAGGCTACTCCGGTTGTAAAGTGAAGCAATGTGATTCAAATTAGGAAAAGTTGAGAAAAACATAGTAGGGCTAGCCTATACAAAGCTTATGGGATCCTCCTCTTTGAAATAGAGGACACCAAAACAGTTGTCGTGCATTTGCATAGCATAGCCTATTGAAATGTTGCGTAACATGGGCTTAAAGGAACACTTATTTCATTCTATGCATCAACCAGCTATGAGGAGCTGGCTCTCCCTGCGCATGAGCTAATCCTCTTCTACTCAAACTCTGAATGCAGGGCTCTCGTGTTTGATCTGATTTTTGATGGCATTTGCATTGAGGGACAATAGAGCGCTGAGTTCCAGGCCATTAGCGACTGACTGTTATTCTCAATTGCTAAAACACTAAAACTCATTGGCTGAAACAAAGTTCTCAGTAGCCTGGACTCATTTAGCTAATTATGCAGTCAGGAGAGAACAAGTATTACACTGCCGATTTTGCAGGTTTTCCTACTTACAAAGCATGTAGAGGTCTGTAATTTTTATCATAGGTACATAGGTGAAAGACAGTTTTTCACTTTATATATTCACTTTGTATGTTGTCTACCTCACTTGCTTTGGCAATGTTAACACATTTCCCATGCCAATAAAGCCCTTGAATTGAATTGACAGAATCTAAAACAAAAATCCAGAAAATCACATTGTATGATTTTTGAGTAATCAATTTGCATTTTATTGCATGACATAAGTATTTGATACATCAGAAAAGCAGAACTTAATATTTGGTACAGAAACCTTTGTTTGCAATTACAGAGATCATACGTTTCCTGTAGTTCTTGACAAGGTTTGCACACACTGCAGCAGGGATTTTGGCCCACTCCTCCATACAGACCATCTCCAGATCCTTCAGGTTTCGGGCCTGTCGCTGGGCAATACAGACTTTCAGCTCCCTCCAAAGATTTTATATTGGGTTCAGGTCTGGAGACTGGCTAGGCCACTCCAGGACCTTGAGATGCTTCTTACGGAGCTACTCCTTAGTTGCCCTGGCTGTGTGTTTCGGGTCGTTGTCATGCTGGAAGACCCAGCCACGACCCATCTTCAATGCTCTTACTGAGGGAAGGAGGTTGTTGGCCAAGATCTTGCGATACATGGCCCCATCCATCCTCCCCTCAATACGGTGCAGTCGTCCTGTCCCCTTTGCAGAAAAGCATCCCCAAAGAATGATGTTTCCAACTCCATGCTTCATGGTTGGGATGGTGTTCTTAGGGTTGTACTCATCCTTCTTCTTCCTCCAAACACGGCGAGTGGAGTTTAGACCAAAAAGCTCTATTTTCGTCTCATCAGACCACATTATCTTCTCCCATTCCTCCTCTGGGTCATCCAGATGGTTATTGGCAAACTTCAGATGGGCCTGGACATGCGCTGGCTTGAGATGGGGGACCTTGCATGCGCTGCAGGATTTTAATCCATGACGGCGTAGTGTGTTACTAATGGTTTTCTTTTCTTGCCTATTGTCCTGTAGCCCATCCCAGCCTTGTGCAGGTCTACAATTGTATCCCCGATGTCCTTACACAGCTCTCTGGTCTTGGCCATTATGGAGAGGATGGAGTCTGTTTGATTGAGTGTGTGGACAGGTGTCTTTAATACAGGTAACGAGTTCAAACAGGTGCAGTTAAAACAGGTAATGAGTGGAGAACAGGAGGGCTTCTTAAAGAAAAACTAACAGGTCTGTGAGAGCCGGAATTCTTACTGGTTGGTAGGTGATCAGATACTTGTGATTTTCTGGATTTCCCGTCTCTCACAGTTGATGTGTACCTATGATAAAAATTACAGACCTCTACATGCTTTGTAAGTAGGAAAACCTGCAAAATCGGCAGTGTATCAAATACTTGTTCTCCCCACTGTAACACCCTCTAAGATTAATTGCCAATCTAAGATATATTTTATTTGAGCAGCAGGTTCAAGAACAGAATGAGAATCCCATTCCCACCTATGTGATAGTGTGGGACAATGTCAGTTTCCACCCAGCTGCTGTAAGGGAATGGTTTAACATCAATGGGCAGTTTATGAACTTGTACCTCCCTCCATACACACCTTTCCTGAATCCGATTGAGGAGTTTTTCTCCTCTTGGAGATGGAAAGTGTATGATAGACAACCCTACACCAAAGTAAATCTGCTGCAAGCCATGGATTTAGCCTGTGGTGATATAGGTGAGGAATCATGTCAGGGCTGGATACGGCACCCAAGAGGCTTCTTCCCCCGTTGCCTCAGGAGGGACAATATTGCTTGTGATGTCGATGAAGTGCTCTGGCCTGACCCAGCCCAAAGACAAGAAGAAGCACATTGGTCACATGTTTACTCTTTTGATTGTTGTCCCTTTTAGTATTGTATACGTACAGTGCATTGTAGGCTGTATACTGTACAATGGACAAATTGTATGGCCCTGAACATTGTTCTTTCCATTTATTAACAGTACTGACTGTTCAATAGATTTTGACTGGTTGCAGGTTCATATCAACAAAGCACAAGAATTACAGTATCACAGAGACAAAGGACAAGTTTGTGAGATGCAGGGTACAGTACTGTAAAAATAGGGGTACAAGGAGGAGGAAGAACAAAAAAATAAATTGCAAAGAGCCAAGCAGAGTTGTAATTTCTGATACAATTAGAGCTACTATGATGGAACATGTTTTCGTTCATCAAAAGACAATGACTGAAAAATCTCAATATTTTTTTATATTAAAAATGTACTTCTCCCTGAGAATTGTATGTTTTGAACAATGTGTTTTCTATTTTTCCGTGTATCGTTTACTGACTGCTTTAGAGTGTATATAATTTTGATCACTTTGTTTATATGATTTGAGAGCAATGTTTGATTTTGAACACAGGTAAAAAATGTTTTGAGGCGAATATTTCATTTTGCGAGAGGAGTCAGAGGTTATGTAAATAGTGGTTGAAGATGAGGTTTTGTGTTTAATGTTTTCAGGAAATGGAGCAAGGTTTCAGAAATTGTGTTTTAGCAATTGAGAAAAACTGTAACACATTTGGTAGGCTATTAATGACCATCAGCTGCATCAGAGCACAGTTTTGGAGAAGTCTAGTTACTGTGACTCACCATTCAAGTCAAATTTGACTGCTGTCATGACTCGTGACTGTGCCGTAACAGTGGTTGTAACATTTGCAGTGATGTGTGAGTGAGTGAGTGAGTGAGTGAGTGAGTGAGTGAGTGAGTGAGTGAGTGAGTGAGTGAGTGAGTGAGTGAGTGAGAGTGAGAGTGAGAGAGAGAAACGTTGATGGTAAATGCAGAAGTGAGCAGAGCAGCGGATTACAGCTGCAACAAGCCTTGAAATAATCAAGAAGAAAAAGCAGCAATGCATGGTTGAAAATATAAGTGAATCTTCAACAGAAAACATTGTGAGAGAGAGAGAGAGAGAGAGAGAGAGAGAGAGAGAGAGAGAGAACAATAATTACATTAAATAACGAGAGCAAAAAACAGACTGTCACCCAGAAACAAAAAGATGAAAAATGTAATTAAAGAGAGAGATAAATTGATAGAGCAAGATAAGGAAAGCACGAGAAAGAGAAATAAATATGGGAGGTGTGTTTGGTGGATACCCACCATACTCAGGCACCTGTCCTGTGCCTCTCTTCAGCAGCAGTCTCACCCACCACCCCCTGTCTTGATCACCTCGATGGCCCGGGCGTGAGTCATGTCTCGGGTACTATCCCCATTTATCTCAATGATTTGATCCCCCACCTGAGAGAGAGAGCGAGAGATAGAGGGGAGAGGCAGTGAGATAGAGAGAGAGTGGGGGAGAGATAGAAATCGAGAGAGGGAGAGTTCGAGAGGAGAGAAAAAGCGATTAAAAAGAGAAAGTAAGGATGGGACAGTATGAGCATAGAGATGTCATACTGTATGAAGTACTGCATCACTATTGAGATGGAAAATAATGTGGCTGCATTGCAGACAGGACAAGAAGTGATGTCACTTACCCTCATTCTGCCATTGCGGATGGCCGGCCCATCCTCGGCGAGCCGCAGCACAAACAGATCCATCTTGTACTCCCGCCCCCCACAGATACTGAAGCCAAAACCCTTCACGCTCTTTTTTTTTTTTTTTTTTACCTTTATTTAACCAGGCAAGTCAGTTAAGAACATATTCTTATTTTCAATGACGGCCTGGGAACAGTGGGTTAACTGTCTGTTCAGGGGCAGAACGACAGATTTGTACCTTGTCAGCTCGGGGGTTTGAACTCGCAACCTTACGGTTACTAGTCCAACGCTCTAGCCACTAGGCTACGCTGCCAGCTCTTCTCCAGCTCTACCGTGAAGTAGTCAAAGTCCTGTGCACAACACACAACCAATAACCAACATTCATTAAAGCCAATACATAGCCAACCAATAACCTTTCTGTAGTCTGGGATGTGTAGTTTTACTTGTCTGTTATATGGGATTATGGGGTGTGTTGTCTTACCTGTGGTGTGTAGTAGGGGATACTCGGATCGGCACTGGTCTGAAGTCTGGGGTGAATCCCTAAATGCAACTGTCCACTGAGTTTTGTCTGTTAAAGGGGATTCTGGGATTTATAGTCTTAATGTTGATGTGTAGTAGTCTTACCTATGGTCTGAATTATGGGGGAACTGTGCCAGTGGAAGCTGTGCAGTTTTTGTGTGTTGTTTGTACTATGGAATTCTGTGCTAATTCTGGGCTATGGTATGGTGTGTACTGTAGTAGGGAAGTCTGGGATATTCACTCTTACCTGTGGTCGGATGTCTGGGGGAAACTGTGCAGCGAGTGCTGTCTGTAGTCGATGAGGGGAGGAGGGTGCCGGAGGTCCAGTGTGGGCGGCTGCCGGTAATCAGTCACTGGAGGGTGCCGGTAGTCGACGGGGGGCTGCCGGTAGTCATTGAACGGAGGCTGGCAGATGTCTGGTTTCACATCCTGCCTGGCTTTCACCTCTGACCTGTGGACAACAGACAGAGGGTTGAGTGTTTGCCATTTGGGCACCGTACTCCCTTTGTAGTGCACACACAAACACACAAAAACCCTTCAGACTTTAACCCTCTATCTAACCCTGGGAGTTAGAGCCAGAAACTGTGGGACTCTAGCTCTTTCAATATAGGAACCCTTCCCTTGGCATTAGTTTCCACATTACTAAGGATCAATACAGTCGTGAAGAGGGCACGACAACGTTTCTTCGCCCAGGAGGCTGAGAAGATTTGGCATGGGCACTCAGATCCTCAAAAGGTTCTACAGCTGCACCATTGAGACCATCTTGACTGGCTGCATCACTGCTTGGTATTGCAACTGCTTGGCATCTGACCGTAAGGACCTACAGAGGGTAGTGCGTACGGCCCAGTACTTCACTGGGGCCGAACTCCCTGCCATCCAGGACCTTAATACCAGACAATGTCAGAGGAATGCCCTAAAAAGGGTGAAAGACTCCAGTCCTCCCAAGTCAGAGACTGTTCTCTCTGCTACCGCATGGCAAGCGATACCGGAACACAATCTGAGATCAAAAGTCTCCTGAACAGCTTCTACCTAAGACTGGCTACCTGGACTATTTGCATTGATACCCTTTTTTTTGCACTTGCAATGGCTCAATGCGTACTCACTGGAATCTACCCACACACTCACACATACTACATTGACACTCCAACACAAACAAACACACAGACATACGCTAACACAAAACACACACGCATATTGACGCCACACACACATGCACGCACGCATGCACACACGCACACACACACACACACACACACACACACACACACACACACACATATATATATATAGACACACTTTAACATACACTGCTCGTACTCTGTTAATTGTCCTGATTGCCTAGTCACTTTTTACCCCTAACTACATGTAGATATTACCTCAATGACCTCCTACCCCTGCACATTGACTCGGTAGTGGTACTCCTTGTATATAGCCTTGTTATTGTTATTTTATTGTATTACTATTTCCTATTTTTATTTAGCACATTTTCTTTACTTTTTAACTCTGTATTGTTGGGAAAGGGCTCGTAAGTAAGCATTTCATGATGAAAGTCTGCACCTGTTATATTTGGCGCAAATACAATTTGATTGAGCACGCCACTGCTAGCTGCTATTGTCTATACAGCCATACTGTGTACTATGCTAGCCCTACTAGCCAATGCTAGTAGCTCTACTGTGTAGTAACCCATTGACTTTGGCCTACTAGCCTAGCATGCTAACTGTTAATGCTAGTCGGCCTGGTTCCTATTTTGCGTTAGGTTAGCCTAGCCCCTGTACATAGCCCCTGTTAGCCCTTTGTTAATCGCTGTATATATTCCATTACCCTCTATTGCTGCCTATGTTGCTACCATAGCATTACTATTCCTATAGCTTACTGCTATCCAGGAACTCTACACCAGGCAGTGTCAAAGACCCCAGCCACCCCAGTTATAGACTGTTCTCTCTACTACCGCATGGCAAGCGGTACCGGAGTGCCAAGTCTAGGACAAAAAGGCTTCTCAACAGTTTTACCCCCAAGCCATAAGATTCCTGAACAGGTAATCAAATGGCTACCTGGACTATTTGCATTGTGTGCCCCCCCAACCCCTCTTTTACACTGCTGCTACTCTCTGTTTATCATATATGCATAGTCACTTTAACTATACATTCATGTACATACTACCTAAATTGGCCCGACCAACCAGCGCTCCCCCACATTGGCTACCCGGGCTATCTGCATTGTGTCCCGCCACCCACCACCCGCCAACCCCTCTTTTATGCTACTGCTACTCTCTTCATTATATATGCATAGTCACATTAACCATATCTACATGCACATACATACCTCAATGAGCCTGACTAACCGGTGTCTGTATAACGCCTCGCTACTGTTATTTTCAACTGTTTTTTTACTGTTGTTTTATTTCTTTACTTACCTATTGTTCACCTAATACCTTTTTTGCACTATTGGTTCGAGCTTGTAAGTAAGCATTTCACTGTAAGGTCTACATCTGTTTTATTCGGCGCACGTAACAAATACACTTTGATTTGATTTGATATAACATATTGTAATACACTGTGTATTTCTGTCTCGGTTTAAGAAACCACTTATACTATTCACATTCAATCTCCTTCTTGTACTACCTTCTCTGTCCGGTGTGGTGTGGCAATAAATGTATGAGCTGTGCATCTGTCTCCTGCTGGTCATTTCCGTCCTGTACCTATACTAAACCGGCACCTCTGTCAGAGACCATCACCAGTTGGTGGCACTCTTTTTCACACACACTCACCATTGCCAAGGCCAGCAGCAAGAACCGGATCACTTTCCTTCCTTAAACAGTCCTGTTTTACTCAGTCATCTCACACACACACACACACACACACACACACACACACACACACACACACACACACACACACACACACACACACACACACACACACACACACACACACACACACACACACACACACACACACACACAACCAAAATCCACCCTCACCCAATCCGTCATGCACACACACACAAAACGCCATGTCCAAAGTGCATAGGAGAAGCATCCTAATAACTGTAGTTGTAACTTCTGACAATAATGACTCTCACTGACAGATAGGGTCAAGCATTCCTCTCTCTCTACATACCTTCCATTGTGGAGGTAGATTGGGGGAGGGTGACTGGGCGGCTGGGCGGCTGGGCTCTACTGGGCCCCTGGCGGGTTGGGCTGCTCCTGGGGCCGGCTGGGTGTCTACTGCTAGTACTTGACCTGGCTGGGCTGTTGGTGGTGCTGGGCCTGCCTGGGAGGCTCCTTGGCTGGGCTGGGCTGGGTGGCTACAGGGTGGCTACAGGGCTGGGCTGTGCCTGGGGGCTGTGTTTCTGGGTCATGGGGCTCTGGTTCTCTGAGCTGGGCCCTGAGTTGGGATCTGAGATGGAGAAATTGAGTTTTCATGGTAACAACAGATATGCTTCGTAGTAGTAATGGAGAGGTTTCATAGCAACAATTGACACAAAACAACACTGTGTGCCCTGAGACAGAGGGAACAGGAGAAATCTAATTGAAAACTAATTGAAAAATGAACATGACGTAATAAGAAAAGGAAATGTAAGAAATGTCACTTTAGTCCCCAAAGATGTAGGCACTGTTATCTCTCTCTCTTGCCATTTTTATATATTTATATCTCTCACTTTTTCTCTGTTTTTATTTTCCCTTTCCATCGACCCCTAACAGACATTATAAACTGGGTGGTTCGAGCCCTGAATGCTGATTGGCTGACAGCCATGGTATATCAGACCGTATACCACGGGTATGACAAAACATTTATTTTTACTGCTCTAATTATGTTGGTAACCATTTGATTATGGCAATAAGGCACCTCGTGGGTTTGAGGTATATGGCCAATATACCACGTCTAAGGGCTGTGTCCAGGCACTCCGTGGTGTGTTGTGCATAAGAACAACCCTTAGTCATGGTATATTGGCCATATACCACACCTACTCGTGCCTTATTGCTTAATTATTCATCCAGGTATGTCTCGTCAAGAGATTATTTTTCACTTTGAAGCTAATCATAACTTTCACAACTGGGTCATTCTATGAAAACGGTTGGTTTTTGAACAGCCAACTTTTACAAATGTTGCTTTTTAAAAAAATCAAAACTTATGTCAGATAATAGTTAACCCCTTAACATTATAAATCAGTATAAATGACAGCATAACATATTTTGTAGATTTTTACTACATTACGTAAAAAAATACTTGTGCTGCCTTTTTGCCACTGGTTACCTATATTTTAAATGACAATTCAGACTTTCTAGAATGTAATTTCCATATTTAATTTGCATATATAATCAAAGGGAGAAAAGGTTAATGATAATACTAAGAAATTGTCCATACAATTTATTATTACTAGTAATATTTTTGGGGGTTGTTTTTAAAATGTTTACCCATTTTTCTCCCCAATTTCATGGTATCCAATTGTTTAGTAGCTACTATCTTGTCTCGTCGCTCCAACTCCCATACGGGCTCGGGAGAGACGAAGGTTGAAAGTCATGCGTCCTCCGATACACAACCCAACCAAGCCCCACTGCTTCTTAACACAGGCGCATCCAACCCGGAAGCCAGCCGCACCAATGTGTCCGAAGAAACACAGTGCACCTGGCAACCTTGGTTATGGACAAGGTATGACAGTAATCAATGCTTTGGTTTTGTGCCACAAATGCAAAAACATAATTAGCATTTGAAACAGTGGCCAGGTAAACAAAAGCATGGCTGTCATACCTTGTCCATAGACTGCTTACACGGTAAGGAAACCAATATGTAATTTCGTAACTATCCCTTTAAGTAGGCCTATACACTATTTGTCACATGGCACAAGAATATATATATATATATACTGTTTTAACAAGCTATGTAGTTTTGTGGATAGGCGTGAGCTGCGTGACAGAGTAGGACATTATTTGTAATAAAAAATATTGATAATAAATTGATAAAATTGTATGTCTTATGTTTGTCATTGGTTTCACATTGTGTCACTGGTGTTACATTGCATCACTGGTATTACTGTATGGCATATTGGTGTTCTGGCATTCAGAGTTGCCCAATTTAATTTAATATGTTTTTTGAATATACCTAACTGTTGCTACATTCATTAGTAAACATTTTACATGGTTAGGAAACAAATATGTCATTTTATAATCTCCCTTTAAGTAACTCTGTAGATACAGAGTACATACGTCTTCCTACAGACACATTGTCTTAATTCGGACCTTGCAGTACTGGGTTCACTGTCTGGAGTGGATGGGTGGGTCAACACTGTCATTCCTGCTCTCAATCTCTCTGTGTTTCGCCTGTCTGACCCGCCATTTCCTACGCTCTTGTCTTTTTTCTCTTTATCTGAGATCCTTCACTCTATTTCTTTTTTGACTGTCTAAATCCTTTAAGTAAATATGGTGTTTTTGTTTAGGGTAGACTGCTCTGCGGTGTGGGTCAGCATCCCTACACTGTCTGTCGAATATTTGCAATGAACCTTTAAACCAGGAAGAATTTGGCAAGGATGTTGCATTTTTTCAAAGTGGTCGTTTTTTATACATTTTAACACCAGTGACATGAAATTGAGGGACAGCTATTACTTGTAAGTAATCCACTAAAAAATATAATACTTTCCTTTGTATTATAACATTTAAAGAGGGAGAAAAATATATTTTAAAACTCAAAATCTGTCACTAAACCATGACTCCTGACCTGAGGGACAAGCCAATTTCATGGTATTGACTGTGCTCTACAATATATATAAAACATGTTTCACAATATAACTGTCTTACATATGTTTATTAATAATAAAACATTTCAATTGATAAAATTGTGTCATTATCTCACACTTTTAAGTGGTTTCCTTGTGAATAAGGCCAGGACAGGAAAGCCACCATTTTAGTAGAATGACCCAACTAACTCTTAGCACAAAAATGTCAAAGCATAATCAAAAGGGCACGTTTCAAAACTCTAGGCATTAACAACTCACTTGTAAACTGAACAACATCACCTGGTATTAACCAGGTATTACCATCTCCTATTCCACTCCTTGTGGTCACCCACAAGTGGCCAAACACGACTCCAACACCATCATTAAGTTTGCTGACGACACAACAGTGGTAGGCCTGGTCCCTGAAAACAATGAGAGAGCCTATAGGGAGGAGGTCAGAGACCTGGCAGTGTGGTGCGAGGACAACAATGTCTCCCTCAATGTGAGCAAGACAAAGGAGCTGATCGTGGACTACAGGAAAAGGCAGGCCCGAACAGGCCCCCATTAACATCGACAGAGCTGTAGTAGAGCGGGTCGAGAGTTTCAAGTTCCTTGGTGTCCACATCACCAACGAACCATCATGGTCCAGACACACCAAGAAAGCCGTGAAGAGGGCACAACAACACATTTTCCCCCCCAGGAGACTGAAAAGATTTGGCAGATCCTCAAAAAGTTATGCAGCTGCACCATCGAGAGCATCTTGACCAGTTGCATCATCGCCTGGTATGACAACTGCTCGGCATCTGACCGTAAGGCGCTACAGAGGGTAGTGCGTATGGCCCAGTACATCACTGGGGCCAAGCTTCCTGCCTTCCAGGACCTATATAATAGGCAGGTCAGAGGAAGCCCCATAAATTGTCAGAGACTGCAAATCACCCTAGTCATAGACTGTTTTCTCTGCTACCGCACGACAAGCGGTACCGGAGCACCAAGTCTAGGACCAAAGACTCCTTAACAGCTTCTACCCCCAATCCATAAGAACAATTAATCAAATGGCCACCGGACTATTTACATTGACCCCCCCTCCCAATTGTGTTGTACACTGCTGCTACTCACTGTTTATTATCTATGTATAGTCACTTCACCCCTACCTACATGTACAAGTTACCTCGACTAAACCGTACATTGACTCGGTACCGGTACCCTCTGTATATAGCCTCATTATTGTTATTGTTTAATGTGTTACTTTTTATTATTTTTTACTTTAGTTTTTTTACTTTAGTTTAATTGGTAAATATTTTTTTCACTCTTCTTGAACTGCACTGTTGCGTTTGTCAGCCATAATGGGTTTTGCGGCCGGCGGGATGAACAAAAACTGCCGAAGCTCCTCTGCAATTCCACCAGCCGTTATCACCAGCAGCTCTATACTGAGAAACATCTCGGCTCCCGGGGTAGAAACCTTGAGCTATCCTGGGTCTTGGGTACAGCACATTACTAGGCTGTGTCCTACTGTTTTACGCTGAGAAGGATTTTAAAGAACTGATTGGAACTCTGAAAGACTCCAACAAGCATCCAATTATTTCAGGACCAGTGCTATCACTGAGTCGTGGCAGTGAAATATTCAGTAGGTTGCTGGCGCTACACGACTGTCTAGGAGTCTGTAGTTCTGTTGGAGTTACTTTTGTGGATTACTTTGACACCTTTTGGAAACAGAAAATGCTCTACAGAGAAGATGGGGTCCATGCAAATCAACTTGGTTCCTGGACCCTGTCCCCGCATTTCCCAAGGCAACTTTTCAACATCCTGTGTTCCGCACAGGTAATCCCAACCATAAATTAATAGCATTATCATCATACTGCAGTTAACCCACGTTAATCCACGTCCTCGCTCAAAGGAAATTCCCAATGGTACAGTTTTGGACAATCTTGTATTTATACAAATTCTAGCTAGCCAAATGATATTTTCAAATAGGGGGTTACCAACTGGCATAGTATGCTTGAATTAGAGATTCTGGTTATATCTGAAGCGTGCTAAATAAGACTGTGCTGGATACTGATGTGTCTCTGACTGGTTATAATGATTTAAGATCTGACAGAGTTGGCAGAGGTGGTGGTGTCACCATATTTATAAACAACTTAAATGTTTCTGTATCTGTCAAAAACGTCTAACACATTGTGATTTCTACAGCGCCATTGGCTGCTCATCATTGACCTCGCATAGGCTTAAACACTGGTATTGTCACACCTGCTCTCACTCTTCTTCTCTGGCGCTCGAGGGCGACAGACTGCCTATCATTACGCACACCTGTCACCATTGTTACACACACCTGTGCTTCATTGGACCCACCTGGACTCCATCACTATGTTGATTGCCCCTCCTATATCTGTTTATTTGGTTAGATCCCTGTGTCAGCATTCATTTCATAGTGTGTTCCTGTCCAGACAATGTCCTGTCCTGTTCCATGTCTATGGTTAATTAAATGTTCTCTCCCTGTACCTGCTTCTCGTCCCTGGCGTAGATCCTCACAGAATGCTGACACCCCTAAAATAAACATTTGGGAGTTTCAGTTGGTGACGTCGGGGCTGGGTCCTATCGCAGAGGGAACCGGGGGTGCTTCAGCTAGCTCATCAGGCTTACAACCCTTAGCTGGCTTGAGAGGTCGTCTTGCCTCAGTGGGCTCGGCAGGCACCCACACTCACGTCATGCATCAGCCGGCCATCAAGCTCCCACGCCTCAGCCGGTTCGTTAGGCTCCCACGCAGCTCACCAGGCTCCAACGCCTCTGCCGGTTCGTCAGGCTTCTACACCCCCAGACGGCTTGTCCAGCGCCCATGCCTCGGTGGGATGCTGGGTGGCGCCCTTAGGGGGGTACTGTCACGCCTGCTCCCGCTCTCCTTCTCTGGCGCCTGATTGCCTATCATTAGGCACACCTGTCACCATCGTTACATGCACCTGCGCTTCATTGGACAAACCTGGACTCCATCACTATGTTGATTGCCCCTCCTATATTCTGTCCAGATGCTGCCTTGTCCTGCTCCATGACCGTGGTTAATTAAATGTTCACTCCCCAGCTGTTTTTTAGTGAAATTCATGTTTCTTTACAAAATATGTAATTGTTGTACTGTATGTGTGTCCATAGTTTTGTTCAATGATGTGTTAGTGTATGTAATTTGTTTTGTCTGAAACTTTGTTCCCCCTGCTGCTGTTGGACCAGATCTCTCTTGAAAAAGAGAGAGTAAAAGAGAGTTAAAAACCTATATAAATACAAAAAATACATCTGTCTCTAAGCAATTTGAATGTCTAGTCCTAATTGTGGGCTTGGTAATAATGCCCCATTTACGCTAGTGGGAATTTATCACCCTCTCTCTGCCTCAACATGTGCTCTTAGCCAATGGTCTGACTTCTATCTAACTATGCTAAATCTGAATTAGGAATTTTTGGTGATCTCTGACTTTAGTGCTTTTAGTTTGTATGCCCCCAGCTCATGAAACAGCCTTCAGGCCACCTTGAAATTAGACTCGCTGGTCTCCATTGGAAAGTTTAGATGGAGTTTAAGGGAGGTCATATGTGAGAGTTGTGTTTGTTTTGATTCATCTTGATAAATGTATTTATTGTATGTTCATGTTTACAGGGCTCCCTTGCAAATGAAACCCAGGTCTCAATGGTGACCAAACCTTTATAAAAAAAACTAAAAATAAACAAAGACTGTAAAAACGGGACACAATACATCTTTGCTTTGCACTCAGCATTAAGGAGTTAGATTCGGTGTAAGGCCCTGTAATTGGAAAAAAACAGCAACAGTCTATGGAGCATCTAGAGACCCCACAATATATATTTTCTCTCTCTCTCTCTCTCTCTCTCTCTCTCTCTCTCTCTCTCTCTCTCTCTCTCTCTCTCTCTCTCTCTCTCTCTCTCTCACTCTCTCTCTCTCTCACTCTCTCTCTCTCTCACACTCTCTCTCTCTCACACTCTCTCTCTCACACTCTCTCTCTCACACTCTTTCTCACTCTCTCTCTCATACTCTCTCTCTAACTCACTATCACTCACCTTCCTCTGGTATGATGTGAAGGGTGACATTGTGACCGGCATCTTTGATGAGCTTGACAATGTCAGCGTGGGGCATGCTGATGATGGACTGCCCATTGACAGCCAGGATCTGGTCACCAATCTTCAGGCTCCCGCAGCGGTCTGCCGGGCTGCTCTCGATGATACGACCGATCTTATGGGGCACAGCTAGTAGGGTGGTAGAAGCAATGGTTGAAATGTTAGAAAAAGGAAGAATATGAGGGTTGTCAAGTGCTGGACAGAAGAAGACAAAAAGTAGTAATGTTTTCATATATATATATAAAGAGACTTCAAACAAAAGGAACATTTATTGAGTAAATGAATGTCTTCTGATTGCCACCATATGAAGATCATCAAAGGTAAGGGATTAATTGTATCTCTATTTCTGAGTTTTGTAATGCTTCTGCCTGGCTGGTTACTGTTTGTAATAATTTGTCAACTGGGCTATGTTCTGGGCTAGGTATGCTTTCGCCGAAAAGCATTTTATAAATATGACACTGGTTGGTTTAACAAGAAGTTAATCTTTAAACCTATGTAAAATGTTTTGTTTTCTGAATTTTTACAATGAGCATTTCTGTAATTGAATTTGGCGCTCTGCAACATCACTGGATGTTGGCCAGATGGGACGCTAGCATCCCACGTACCCTAGAGAGGTTATATATATATATAACAAAACATTTATAACGCCTGCTATTTCCATGACATAGACTGACCAGGTGAATCCAGGTGAAAGCTACCATCCTTTATTTATGTCACTTGTTAAATCCACTTCAATCAGTGTGAATGAAGGGAAGGGGACATGTTAAAGAAGGATTTTAACACCTTCAGACAATTGAGACATGGATTGCGCATGTGCCATTCAGAGGGTGAATGGGAAAGACAAACGATTTAAGTGCCTTTGAATGGGGTATGGTAGTAGGTGCCAGGTGCAACAGTTTGTGTCAAGAACTGCAATGCTGCTGGGTTTTTCACACTCAACAGTTTCCCATGTGAATCAAGAATGGTCCACCACCCAGCCAACTGGACACAACTGTGGGAAGAATTGGAGTCAACATGGGCCAGCATCCCTGTGGAACTTTTTCAACACCTTGTAGAGTCACAACAAATTGAAGGAAGAATTGGAGTCAACATGGGCCAGCATCCCTGTGGAACTTTTTCAACACCTTGTAGAGACACAACAAATTGAGACTGTTCTGAGGGATGGGGGGGTGAAACTCAATATTAGGAAAGTGTTCCTAATGTTTGGTATACTCAGTGCATTTACCACAGTGTACTGCTAAATCTTCCAATCACAGATCTGTATACATTGAAGGTTTAGGACCGGCCAAGGGGAGGGGTAGCTGTATTTAGTGTAGTCTTTTCTGAGATACTGCAAGTGTTCTAACAACATGGTGAAGGGTTTATCTCCCCTTTTGGAGAGGTGTTGTGTAAGCATCAATTAACAGAACATTCCAAATGGTCTACTACATAATGGACTATTACTTGGAACTGGAGTATTCGCCGTGTTGTATTAATTCGTTAATTAATTGTAAAATAACAAAATGTGGAAAAAGTCAATGGGTCTAAATGCTTTCCAAATGCACTGTATGTCTCACACTGAGGGTTGTTCTAGAATACAACAAGGCGAATGCTCCAGTTCCAAGTAATAGTCCATTATGTAGTAGACCATTTGGAATTTTCTGTTTATTAATTAATTAATGAACATGCACCTGTGGAACTTAGGACACTAAAGAGGCCTTTCTACTGAAAAACACCAAAAGAAAGATGCCCAGGGTCCCTGCTCAGCTGTGTGAATGTGCCTTTAGGCATGCTGCAAGGAGGCATAAGGACTGCAGATGTGGCCCGAGGCAATAAATTGCAATGTCCATACTGTGAGACGCCTAAGACAGTGCTACAGGGAGACAGGACGGACAGCTGATCGTCCTCGCAGTGGCAGACCACGTATAACAACACCTGTACAGTACTGTGACAGGATGGCAACAACAACTGCCCGAGTTACACCAGTACACACAATCCCTCCATCAGTGCTCAGACTGTTTGCAATAGGCTGAGAGAGGCCGGACTGAGGGCTTGTAGGCCTGTTGTAAGGCCTCACCAGACATCACCGGAAACAACGTCGCCTGTGGGCACAAACCCACTGGTCACTGTGGTGCTCTTCACTGACGAGTCACAGTTTTCTCTCACCAGGGGTGATTGTCAGATTCGAGTTTATCATCGAAGGAATGAGCATTACACCGAGGCCTGTACTCTGGAGCAGGAACAATTTGGAGGTGGAGAGTCCGTCATGATCTGGGGCGGTGTGTCACAGCATCATTGGACCCTCCAGCATGACAATGCCACCAGCCATACTGCTCATTCTGTACATGATTTCCTGCAAGACAGGAATGTCAGTGTTCTGCCATGGCCAGCGAAGAGCCCTGATCTAAATCCCATTGAGCACATCTGGGACCTGGTGGATCGGAGGGTGAGGGCTAGGGCCATTCCCCCCAGAAATGTCCAGGAACTTGCAGGTGCCTTGCTGGAAGAGTGGGGTAACATATCACAGCAAGAACTGGCAAATCTGGTGCAGTTCATGAGGAGGAGATGCACTGCAGTACTTAATGCAGCTGGTGGCCACACCAGATACTGACTATTACTTATGATTTGTTCAGGGACACATTATTCCATTTCTGTTAGTCACATGTCTGTGGAACTTGTTCAGTTTATGTCTCAGTTGTTGAATCTTATGGTCATACAAATATTTACATGTTAATTTTTCTGAAAGTAAATGCAGTTGACAGTAAGAGGATGTTTATTTTTTTTGCTGAGTTTAGAATGGATCTACCGCTTATCAGACTTGCGTTCAATGACAGATCGTTAACTCGCATTTCTATCTGAAATCAGTTGGGTAGTACAAAAAGTTACATAATGTGGACCTTTTAAATCAAATCGAATTGTGTTTGTCACATGCTTCATAAACAACAGGTGTAGACTAACAGCGAAATAATGACTTATGGGACCTTCCCAACAGTGCGGACAGAAAGAAAACATAGAAAAGTAAAACATGTAATAATAAATACAAAATGAGTATAACTTGGCTGTTTACACAATGTACCAGTATCGAGTCAATGTGCAGGGGTTTGAGGTAATTGAGGGTGATGTGTACATATAACTAGGAATAAAGTTGTAGATAATAAACAGTAGCAGCAGTGAATGTGAGGAGTCAAAAAAGTTTGTGCAAAAAGGTTCAAGGCAGATTGTCCAGGTAGCCATTTAACTAACTATTTAGCAGTCTTATGGCCTGGGGGTAGAAGTTGTTCAGAGTCCTTTTGGTTCCACACTTTGCTTTGTGGTAGCAGAGAACACAGTCTATGAATAGGGTGGCTGGAGTCTTTGACAATTGTTTGGGCCTTCCTCTGACACTGCCTGGTATATAGGTCTTGAATTGCAGGAAGCTTGGCCCCAGTGATGTACTGGGCCGTACAAACTACCCTCTGTAGCACTTTACGGTCAGATGCCGAGCAGTTGCCAGGCGTAATGCAACCAGTCAGGATGCTCTTGATGGTAAAGCTATAGAACGTTTTGAGGATCTGTGGGATCCATGACAAATATTTTCAGTCTCCTGAAGGTGAAAAGGTGTTGTCATGTCCCCTTCTCGACTGTCTTTGTGTGTTTGGACCATGATAGTTTGTTGGTGATGTGGACACCAAGGAACTTGTCTTGCTGACGTTCAGGGAGCGTTTGTTGTTCTGCCAGGTCTTCGACCTCCTCCCTGTAGACCAGTGGTTCTTAACCTGGGTTCGAACGAACCCCAGGGGTTCGGTGAGTCAGTCTCAGGGGTTCGGCGGAGGTCAAGACAAACATCCGATTCATATGATTCGTGATGACACGCTCCGCTTGGCCATCATTGGCTGCAGGTGATCACGCTACATCGCTTGGCCTATCTGTGCTGCAGGGAATTTGGTGTGCTCAGTTTGTGACTGTGGTGATGGTACGTCTTGTGATTTCTTTCTTAATATTTTAATCCCTTCATACTTACTATGTCGATCAAAAAAAGAAAGTGGTCGGACGAATATGTACAATATGGATTTACATGTATAACCGAACGTGATGGGAGTCAGTGTCCTAACTGCATGATTTGCAATGCCAAGTTGAGAAATTCTAGTCTAGCACCGGCAAAACTAAGAGAACACTTCCCTAAGCTGCATGGAGATGGAAAATACAAGAACACTACGCTCGCTGAATTCAAGGTGAAGAGAGCCAGATTCGATGAAAAGGCTACTCTGCCTGTTCTCGGCTTTGTACCCATCAACAAACCGATCCTCACAGCATCGTACGAAGTTGCTTACCTGATCGCAAAGCAGGGCAAACCACACACCATTGGTGAAACACTCATAAAACCAGCTGTGTTGAAGATGGCGAATATCATGCTGGGAAAAGAGGCCGAAGTTAAGTTATCCCAAATTCCTCTTTCAAATGACATCATCAGCGACAGAATAGAGGACATGAGCAAAGACATCTTGGCTCAAGTAGTTGCAGATCTGATTTCAAGCCCGGCAAAATTCAGCCTTCAACTCAATGAGACCACAGACGTTTCCAATCTAAGCCAGCTTGCTGTATTTGTGCGCTATGTGAAAAACAACGTGATTAAGGAAGAAGTTTTATTTTGTAAGCCTCTTACAACAACAACTAAGGCAGCCGATGTGAAGAAACTTGAGGATGACTTCTTCAAAGACAACAATCTTTCGTGGGATATGGTTTCTGCAGTTTGTTCCGACGGAGCGGCAGTCATGCTGGGAAGAAAGTCTGGTTTTGGTGCGCTAGTGAAAGCCGATGCACCACGCATCATTGTTACGCATTGTATTCTGCATAGCCATGCATTGGTAACAAAAACTTTGCCTCCAAAACTGGCAGAAGTATTACAAATTGTAGTGGAATGCGTGAACTATGTGCAAACTAGTGCTCTGCGGCATCGCATCTTCAGTGAGCTGTGTAAAGAAATGGGCTCTGAATTCGAGGTACTTCTGTACCATTCTAACGTTAGGTGGTTATCCCGGGGACAGGTGCTGAATCGTGTTTTTGCCGTGCATGTGGAATTAGCCCTGTTTTTGCAAGAGCACCAACATTGTCATGCAGATTGCTTCAAAAATTCTGAGTTCATTCTCATTTTAGCGTACATGGCCGATATCTTCGCAGCTCTCAATCATCTCAATCAAAAGATGCAGGGCGGTGGAGTCAACATCATCGAAGTGGAAGGAAAACCTGAAGGCTTTTAAAAAAAAGCTACCGTTATGGAAATGACGAACAGAGAACAATAACTTGGCAAACTTTCCCCTGCTGGACGACTGTGTAAGTAAGATCGAAGATGTATCTGGAATCGGAGACATTTCTGTACCCGCTGAACTGAAGCAAGCAATTGCCATGCACTTAGATGAGTTTGCAAAGTCTCTCGACGGATACTTCCCTACAAGAGAGTCATATCCATCATGGGTGAGACAGCCGTTCACGTTTAGTGTTGAGACAACAGATGTCAATGATGAATACCTCGATGAAATCATTGAAATTCAGCAGAGCCAGGTTCAACAGCAACTCTTCAGAACAACAACGCTTTCAACGTTTTGGTGTCAACAAATGGTAACGTACCCTGTTATTGCTAAGAAAGCTCTGGAGATTTTCATACCGTTTGTTACAACATATCTTTGCGAGCAATCCTTTTTCGTGAATGCTGGACATAAAAACGAAGAAAGGGAACAGACTTTGTTGCGAAAATGACATGAGAGTGGCACTTGCCAAGGTAAAGCCGCGCATTTCTGAACTGGTCTCTGAAAGGCAACAGCAGAAGTCACACTGATTTGCAGTAAATATTCATTATTATGTTTTTGTTTTTGTGTGAAAATGATAATCTGTGTGAAAATGTTTTGATGATTTTGTTCTTTGAACACGGTGATGTTGATGCACGGTTCATTTTGTGCACCAGTCAAATATATACCTATGTTTTAAATTTTTTTTTTTTTCAATTAAGAAGGGTTCGGTGAATGCGCATATGAAACTGTTGGGGTTCAGTACCTCCAACAAGGTTACGAACCACTGCTGTAGACAGTCTCATAGTTGTCAGTGAACAGGCTTACCACCGTTGTGTGGCAAACTTAATAATGGTAGCAAACTTAATAATGGTGTTGGGGTCATGTGTGGCCATGCAGTCATGGGTGACCAGGGAGTACAGGAGGGGATTAAGCAAGCACACGGAAGGGCCCCCACGTTGTGGGTCAGCGTAGCGAATGTGATGTTGCCTATCCTCACCACCTGGGGGTGTCCCGTCAGGAAATCCAGAATCCATTTGCCGAGGCAGGTGATCAGTCCCAGGGTCCATAGTTTATTGATGAGCTTGGAGGGCACTATGGTGTTGAACGCTGAGTTGTAGTCAATAAACAGCATGTCCCTCTTGTCTCGGTGGGAAAGGCCAGTGTGGAGTGCAATACAGATTGCGTCATCTGGGGATCAGATGGGGCGGTATGCGAATTTGAGTGTCAATGTGAGCCATGGCCAGCCTTTCAAAGCATTTCATTCCTACAGGAGTGCTACGAGGCGATAGTCATTTTTAAAGATTACCATGGCGTTATTGGGCACAGGGACTATGGTAGTCTGCGTGAAACATGTAGATATTACAGACTGGGTCAAGAAGAGGTTGAAAATATTAGTGAAGACACTTGCTAGCGCATGCTCAGAGTTCACGTCCTGGTAATACGTCTGGCTCTACGGCCTTGTGAATTAACATTAAAAGGTTATCACCTGTTTAACGGTCTTACTCACGTCAGCTAGAGAGAGCGTGATTATACAGTTGTCAGGTTTAATTTGATTATATTGTGTGTAAAATTACGTTAAGTGTGTGTTATAGTGTATGTGGTTACTATGGTGTTAGGTGTGTATTTTATGATTTTAGGTTGGCATTATATGTTGGTCGGTGTGTATGCTATTAAGTGTGTAGGCAGCAGCAGGCAGCAGGTGTGTTAAATGAGGATATACGTGCTTGTATGAGGTGTGTATTACATGTTGTTAAGTTTGGTTGTATTATGGTGTGTTAGGTATGCATTATATGGTGTGTGTGTGTGTTGTCCAGCCCGTCCCATACGAGCGCTGTCACAGTTGTCCGGACTCACAGCCTGCACGGCCTCGTCTCCCCCCAGGATGCGGAAGCCAAATCCAGTCTTCTCCCTCAACAGGTGCACCTTCACATCCTGGTACTCTGGACCTGACGAGGGGAGAGAAAGAGAGAGGGGAGAGAGGGGGACAGAGAGAGAGACAGAGTGAGGGGCAGGGAGAGAGGGGGAGGGGAGAGGAATGGAGAGAAAGAGAGAGAGAGAGAGAGAGAGAGCGAGAGAGAGGTGGAGGAAGCAGAGTGAGACAGAGGGAAATAGGGGCAGAAAGATAGGGAGCGGAGAGGGATGGAGAGGGCAAAAGAGATAGGGAGGGAAAAAGGAACAGACAAAGACAGGTCAGAGAGGAGGAAGAAATAGACCAAAAATTGAATACAGAGAAATAGATTGCACAAACATAGACTAACGTGGCCAAGAGAGGAAAGAATGCAGCACTGATTTGTAATCTGTTTGGAGCAAGAGTCCTTTCTTCATCTAGGCTGAAAAACAAAAACATGATCTGCATAAATTATACTGTTTGCATTTTAGTATTCACATGCAGTGTTGATAATAAAATGACGTACCCACACACCAATCAATTAACATAATACAACAATCCCCATCAAAATCTGACTGTTTAAATATCTGTTTGTTTTGCATGGGCTGTTTCGCTTCATAGTCAGTTACAAAGGACAATTTGTCATCAATCCAGACACCAAAGTACTTATATTGAGAAACAAGCTAAGTTTGGGCAAATATGCAGGTCCTCAGGGTCAACATTTCATAACCTAGAAAACCCGAATGAGCTTGGTTTTACTTGTAAGTAACACTAATTTAAGATCTATAAGTGAATCAAAATCATGCACAATATTACAAAACTGTGTCATCTGCATAGAGATGAATGTTACAAGTATTAACAGTGTTTCCTATGTCATTAATTTACAGAGTGAACAATAATGGACCCACAATCGAACCCTGAGGAACACCTTTTTGAATCTCAAGAAATGCAGATTGAATCCCGTCTGTCAAGATAGCTGGAGTTCTGTCACTAAGATAATTCTGAAACCATAAACAGGGTGTACACTACCGGTCAACATTTTTAGAACACATACTCATTCAAAGGTTTTCTTTATTTTAACTATTTTCAACATTGTAGAATAATAGTGAAGACATAAAAACGATTAAATAACAGATATGGAATCATGTACTAACCAAAAAAGTGTTAAACAAATCAAAATATATTTAATATTTGAGATTCTTCAAATAGCCACCCTTTGCCTTGATGACAGCTTTGCACACTCTTGAAATGTATGACTTCCAGGCAGGATGTGTAAAACTTCAGATAGCTCTGGACTGAACCAAGGGCAAGACCTATTTTGAATTCTCCGTTTGTAAAGGGAGCATGTTTATCTACAATACAATTGAAAACATTTGAGAAGTGGTTCAGAGCCAACTCTGGGTCAGGAATAGATGCAATACAATCAAAGTCACCAAAATAAATGCCTCAAAAAAGGCCTGTTCATTGTCATTTAAAAAATTCCTTGTTGATAAAAACAAGGTTTGGATCTAAATCTATCCTTGACACATACAATAGGAAAGTGGTCACTATTATCCAAAGCAAATTGTAATGTGTACGTTGGGAAGCAAGTACAGGGAGTGAAAATTTAATAAATAGAACAAAACAAGAAACACGAAAAGCGTCCAGAGATGAAACAGTAATAACGCATGAAATAACGCCCTGGGGAGAGAACCAAGGGGAGTGACAGATATAGGGGAGGTAATCAGGAAGGTGATATAATCAAGGTGAGTGTCATGAGGCGCAGGTACACGTAACGATGGTGACAGTTGTTCGTAATGATGAGACAACTGGCAACATTGAGCGCCAGAGAGGGGGACCAGGGGTAAACATGACAGTACCCGCTCTCTGATGTGCGGCCCCAGCCGCCATATGACGTCTCCAGCCGCCAAGGGACAGTCCCGAAGCCCAGGAGCGGGCCAGTCTGCTGGAACCGTAGAGCCGGCTGAGGCGCAGAATGGGAGCCTGACAAGCCACCTGAGGCTTGAGAACCTGTCGAGCCAAACGAGGCATGAAAGTTTGACAAGCCATGGGATGGGAGCCCGCCGAGCCGGCTGAGGCGTGAGATGGGATCCCCCACAAGCCGGCTGAGGCATGGGAAGGGAGCCCCATGAGCCAGCTGACGCGCAGGATGGGAACCTGACGAGCCAGCTGAGGCGTGGCATGGGAACTTGACGAATCAGCTGAGGTGCAGGATGGGAACCTGACGAGCCGGCTGAGGCACGGGATGGGAGCCTGAAGAGCCGGTTGAGGCGTGGGGAGACTGCTGAGCCACCTGAGGCTTGAGATACCCGTCGAGCCAGCTGAGGCATGGAAGCCTGATGAGCCGGCCGATGCGCGGGATGGGAGCCTGACGAGCCGGCTAAGGCGCGGAATGGGAGCCTAATTAGCCGCTGAGGCACGGGATGGGAGAATGACATTTATTTATTTTATTTTTACCCATTTTTCTCCCCAATTTCGTGGTATCCAATTGTTTAGTAGCTACTATCTTGTCTCATCGCTACAACTCCCATACGGGCTCTGGAGAGACAAATGTTGAAAGTGATGTGTCCTCCGATACACGACCCAACCAAGCCGCACTGCTTCTTAACACAGCGCACATCCAACCCGGAAGCCAGCAGCACCAATGTGTCGGAGGAAACACCGTGCACCTGGCAACCTTGGTTAGCACGCACTGCGCCCGGCCCACCACAGGGGTCGCTGGTGCGGAATGAGACCAGGATATCCCTACCGGCCAAGCCCTCCCTAATCCGGACGACACTAGGCCAATTGTGCGTCACCCTACGGACCTCCCGGTCGCGGCCGGTTACGACAGAGCATGGGCGCGAACCCAGAGTCTCTGGTGGCACAGCTGGCACTGCTGTACAGCGCCCTTAACCACTGCGCCACCCGGGAGGCCCTGACAAGCCAGCTGAGGCATGGGGAGCCTGACGAGCCATCCGTGGCTTGAGAACCTGTCTAGCTATCTGAGTCATGGAAGCTTGACGAGCCAGCTGAGGCCTCCTCAGTTGCTTCGGCAGTGCCACTTGTACCTGACGTCACCAGTAAAAACAATACTTCCTGTTTTTTCCCCTAGGAAGTTATTCTGTAACGTGTACGCTGGGAGTCGGGAAGCAAGTACAGGGAGTGTAAATGTAATAATAAATAGAACATAACCAAACAAGAAACACGTAAAGCATAGAGACATGAAACAGAGTCAATAAAGCCTGAGGAAAGAACCAAGGGGAATGACAGATAAAGGGGTGGTAGGTAATCAGGAAGGTGATGGAGTCCAGGTGAATGTCATGAGGCGCAGGTGCGTGTAATGATAGTGACAGGTGTGCGTAATGATTAGACAACTGGTGACGTCGAGCGCCGGAGAGGGGGAGCTTGAGTAAACGTGACACAAATATCCCACTATTTGTAAATATGAGGTCAATAAAAGGCAATTCCATAGGGCCCTTTAAGTTAGGAGAAGTGGGATTTGTAATCAGCTGGGTAAAATTTAAATTAGTGCAAAAATTATTTAAATAGTGAGCATCCTGCTTTCCCCATGCAAGATTAAACTCTCCAGTGATCAACACCTCTGGGGTTGTAAAAATGGCAATTAAATCAGTGAGTTCTGGTACACATTTCTTGGTAGATGGGGAAGGATAGATTCCTTTAACTCTTATTTTTGAGTTTGAACTCAACTGAAGACATAAACCCCACACTTTAAATTGTATAAGATTGGATGTAGCCTTTCACAGAGACACAGAAAGAAGATTAGTTGTGTAAATAGCAACACCACAACCTCAGAGTCCAGAGTTTTATCAGTTAACCAGGTTTCAGATCAAATAAAGGGTCTGCCTGAGAGGCCCAGATCTTGACATTATCCGTTTTAGGTAATAAACTATGAATATTAAGATTTAAAAATGATTAAACATTTTCTGAATGTAAAGTTTTAGAGTTTCAATATGAATCAGATTACTTTGAGATTTCAGAACAACAGGAAAGATTGGATTATAGCAATTAGGAAAATTAAACAAAGTAGGAATAGCAATGACATTTCTCCAGTTAGCACCATTAGGCATGTTTCATGTTTCAGATACAACATGTTGAACTCTCACAGTGACCAAAGAGAAGATGGTAAAAACTGACTACATGTAATGCTAACATTGTCCTCACATCAATTTAGTTGACCAAGAACCGCAGACCCTAGTGAAGCAGAACCCACCTTAGACCCCGGCGATGCCATCACAATTTTAGCCGATATGGAAGGAACCTCCGGCACTCCATTGAAAAGATGGTGCTGGAACATCAGGCTCCAGAGCTGCGAAGCTCTTCGATGTTGGCAGCTCATTCATGAATCCCGTCTCAACTTCCACGATGAACAGCGACGTGTCTCCCTGTCTGGCCAGCCAGGTCCAGGAGAGGATCATCCCGCCGACTCCATTTTTTTGTCGGTGAGCAATCACTTCTGAGCAGTGGCCAGTCAACCAAAGAAAATCTGCCTGAAGGCGATATTCCCATCATTCTATTGTGATGCAAGGCCCTCGGAGTGGAGGAAGATGAGAAAATTGCAAGTCTTGGCTTTCCCAATAGTCTGTGCAAATCAGCTATTTGTATGCCCAGCGTAGCGACTTCTTCTCTGTAGCCGTCCGCGAGCAAGCAATTGTCGCACTGAAAGTCAGGGTGTTCGACTTCATCCGGGAACAGGGCGAAGTATATATTACCCCTGCAGCGTTGATAGCGCAACGAGTCCTTCATTATTGCACCCTCATTATCGCACCCTCCTGACTCTCCCAACATGTCTTATATCTCCTAGATATAGGATGTACACTTCCAAAATGTTGTAACAATGACGCTGGGAGTCATGAAGCTGGTGCAGTCGGCTAACTGCTAGCTTGCCTGATCCAGTTGGCTAACTGCTAGCTCGCCTGCCCGGTCTGCTAACTGCTTGCTAACCCGGCCTGCTAACTGCTAGCTTGCCCCGGTCTACTAACTGCTAGCTGCCGAGCCCGGCCTGCTAACTGCTAGCTTACCTGCCTGGTCTGTAACTGCTAGCCCATGCTAACTGCTTGCTTGCTTACCCGGCCTGCTAACTGCTAGCTTGCCCCGGTCTACTACCTGCTAGCTTGTTTAGCTCCAGCCTACTAACTGTTAGCATCGGCCTGCTAACTGTCGGAATCGCTGTGTCCCCAGCCAGCCCAACCACTCACTGGACCCATATGTTCACTTGGCTAAGCATGCCTCTCTCTAATATCAATATGCCTTGTCCATTACTGTCCTGGTTAGTGATTACTGTCTTATTTCACTGTAGAGCCTCTAGCCCTGCTCAATATGCCTTAACCAACCATGTTGTTCCACCTCCTACATATGCGATGACATCACCTGGTTTAAACATCTCTTGAGACTTTATCTCTCTCTTCATTACTCAATGCCTAGGTTTACCTACAATGTACTCACATCCTACCTTACCTTTGTCTGTACACTAAGCCTTGAAACTATGCTATCGTGGCCAGAAACCTGATCCTTTTACTCTATTTTCTGAACGTGCTAGACGGCCAGTTCGTATAGTCTTTAGCCGTACCATTACTTCTCCTCTGTTCCTCTGGTGATGTGGAGGTTAATCCAGGTCCTGCAGTGCCTAGCTCCACTCCCAACCCACAGGTGCTCTCATTTGTTGACTTCTGTAAATGTAAAAGCCTTGGTTTCATGCATGTTAACATTAGAAGCCTTCTCCCTAAGTTTGTTTTACTCACTGCTTTAGCACACTATGCCAACCCAAATGTCTTAGCCGTGTCTGAATCCTGGCTTAGGAAAACCACCAAAAACCTTGAAATTTCCATTCCTAACAATAACGTTTTCCTCCAAGATAGAAGGGGGCGGTGTTGAAATCTACTGCAAAGATAGACAGTAATACAGAACTCTGCAGGCTAAGTCTGTCCCCAAACAATTTGAGATTCTACTTCTAAAAATGTACCTATCCAGAAACAAGTCTCTCACTGTTGCCGCTTGGTATAGACCTCCCTCTGCCCCAAGCTGTGCCCTTGATACCATATGTGAATGGATTGCCCCCCATCTATCTTCTGAGCTCGTGCTACTAGGTGACCTAAACTGGGACATGTTTAACACCCCGGCCATCCTACAAACTAAGCTTGATGCCCTCAATCTCACACAAATGATCAATGAACCTACCAGGTACAACCCCAAATCAGTAAACACGGCCACCCTCATAGATGTCATCCTAACTAATTCACCCTCCAAATACACCTCTGCTGTTTTCGATCAAGATCTCAGCGATCACTGCCTCATTGCCTGCATCCGTAATGGGTCTGCAACCAAACGACCACCCCTCATCACTGTCAAACGCTCCCTGAAACATTTCTGCGAGCAGGCCTTTCTAATCGACCTGGCCGGGGTATCCTGGAATAACATTGACCTCATCCCGTCAGTAGATGATGCCTGGCTATTCTTTAAAAGTGCCTTCCTCACCATCTTAAATAAGCATGCCACTCAAAAAATGTAGAACTAGGAATAGATATAGTCCTTGGTTCACTCCAGACCTGTCTGCCCTTGACCAGCACAAAAACATCCTGTGGTGTTCTGCATTAGCATCAAATAGCCCCCGTGATATGAAACTTTTCAGGGAAGTTAGGAACAAATATACACAGGCAGTTAGAAAAGCTAAGGCAAGCTTTTTCAAACAGAAATTTGCATCCTGTGGCACTAACTCAAAAAAGTTCTGGGACACTGTAAAGTCCATGGAGAATAAGAGCACCTCCTCCCAGCTGCCCACTGCTCTGAGGCTAGGAAACACTGTCACCACCAATCCACTATAATTGAGAATTTCAATAAGCATTTCTCTACGGCTGGCCATGCTTTCCACTTGGCTACCCCTACCCCGGTCAACTGCCTGGCACGAGCCACAGCAACCGGCTAAAGCCCCCATAATTTCTCCCTTACCCAAATCAAGATAGCTGAAGTTCTGAAAGAGCTGCAAAACCTGGGCCCTACAAATCAGCCGAGCTAGACAATCTGGACCCTCTCTTTCTAAAATTGTCTGCCGAAATTGTTGTAACCCCTATTACTAGCCTGTTCAACCTCTCTTTCATATCGTCTGAGATTCCCAAAGATTGGAAAGCTGCCACGGTCATCCCCCTCTTCAAAGGGGGTGACACTCTAGACCCAAACTGCTACAAACCAATATCTATCCTACCCTGTCTTTCTAAGGTCTTCGAAAGCCAAGTTAACAAACAGATTGCTGACCATTTCGAATCCCACCATACCTTCTCCGCTATGCAATCTGGTTTCAGAGCTGGTCATGGGTGCACCTCAGTTTGAGATTCTACTTCTAAAAAGGTTCTAAACGACATCATAACCGCCATCGATAAGAGACATTACTGTGCAGCCGTATTCATCGACCTGGCCAAGGCTTTCGACTCTGTCAATCACAACATTCTTATTGGCAGACTCGACAGCCTTGGCTTCTCAAATTATTGCCTCGCCTGGTTTACCAGCTACTTCTCTGATAGAGTTCAGTGTGTCAAATCGGAGGGACTGTTATCCCGACCTCTGACAGTCTCTATGGATGTGCCACAGGGTTCAATTCTCGGGCCGACTCTCTTTTCTGTATACATCAATGATGTTGCTCTTGCTGCTGGTGATTCTCTGATCCACCTCTACACAGACGACACCATTCTGTATACTTCTGGTCCTTGGACACTGTGTTAACTAACTTCCAGATGAGCTTCAATGCCATACAAATCTCCTTCCGTGGCCTCCAACTGCTCTTAAACGCAAGTAAAACTAAATTTATGCTATTCAATCGATCACTGCCCGCACCTGCTCGCCCGTCCAGCATCACTAATGTGGACGGCTCTGACTTAGAATACGTGGACAACTACAAATACCTGGGTGTCTGGTTAGACTGTAAACTCTCCTTCCAGACTCACATTAAGCATCTCCAATCCAAAATGAAATCTAGAATCGGCTTTCTATATCGCAACAAAGCATCCTTCACTCATGCTGCCGAACATAGCCTCGTAAAACTGACCATTCAACCGATCCTCGACTTCGGTGATGTCATCTATAAAATAACCTAAAACACTCTACTCAAAAACTGGATGCAGTCTATCACAGTGCCATCCGTTTTCTCACCAAAGCCCCATACACTACCCACCATTGCAACCTGTACACTTTCGTTGGTTGGCCCTTGCTTCATCCTTGTCGCCAAATCCACTGGCTACAGGTTATCTACAAGTCTCTGCTAGGTAAAACCCTGCCTTATCTCAGCTCACTGGCCACCATAACAGCACCCACTCGTAGCACGCGCTCCAGCAGGTATATCTCACTGGTCACCCCCAAAGCCAATTCCTCCTTTGTCTTTCCTCTGCTGCCCATGAATGGAACAAATTGCAAACATCTCTGAAGCTGGAGACTCACATCTCCCTCACTAGCTTTAAGCAGCAGCTGTCAGAGCAGCTTACAGATGACTGCACCTGTACATGGCCCATCTGTAAACAGCCCATCTATCTACCTACCTTATCCCCATACTGGTATTTATTTATTTTGCTCCTTTGCACCCCAGTATCTGTACCTGCACATTCACCTACTGCCGGATCTACCATTCCAGTGATTAATTGCTATATTGTAATTACTTCACCACCATGGCCTATTTATTTCCTTAATTAACTTACTTCATTTGCACTCACTGTATATAGAGTTTTTGTTTTCTTTTGTTCTACTGTATTACTGACTGTATGTTTTGTTCATTCCATGTGTAACTCTGTGTTGTTGTATGTGTCGAATTGCTACGCTTTATCTTGGCCAGGTCGCAGTTGCAAATGAGAACTTGTTCTCAACTAGCCTACCTGGTTAAATAAAGGTGAAATAAAAAATAAATAAAAAATAAAAGTTGGTGAGTAGAATAATAAAGAACATAGAGCGATTAAAAAAAATGAAGCATCTGTACATGAACACAGACCCAATATATATATATATACCGTGGGGAGAACAAGTATTTGATACACTGCCGACTTTGCAGGTTTTCCTACTTACAAAGCATGTAAGTCATGTCTGTCATTTTTATCATGTCTGTCATTTTTATCATAGGTACATTTCAACTGTGAGAGATGGAATATAAAACAAAATCCAGAAAATCACATTGTATGATTTTTAAGTAATTAATTAGCATTTTATTGCATGACATAAGTATACATCAGAAAAGCAGAACTTAATATTTGGTACAGAAACCTTTGTTTGCCATTACAGAGATCATACATTTCCTGTAGTTCTTGACCAGGTTTGCACACACTGCAGCAGGGATTTTGGCCCACTCCTCCATACAGACCTTCTCCAGATCCTTCAGGTTTCGGGGCTGTCGCTGGGCAATACGGACTTTCAGCTCCCTCCAAATATTTTCTATTGGGTTCAGGTCTGGAGACTGACTAGGCCACTCCAGGACCATGAGATGCTTCTTACGGAGCCACTCCTTAGTTGCCCTGGCTGTGTGTTTCGGGTCGTTGTCATGCTGGAAGACCCAGCCACAACCCATCTTCAATGCTCTTACTGAGGGAACGAGGTTGTTGGCCAAGATCTTGCGATACATGGCCCCATCCATCCTCCCCTCAATACGGTGCAGTCGTCCTGTCCCCTTTTCAGAAAAGCATCCCCAAAGAATGATGTTTCCACCTCCATGCTTCACGGTTGGGATGGTGTTCTTGGGGTTGTACTCATCCTTCTTCTTCCTCCAAACACGGCGAGTGGAGTTTAGACCAAAAAGCTATATTTTTGTCTCATCAGACCACATGACCTTCTCCCTCTGGATCATCCAGATGGTCATTGGTAAACTTCAGACGGGCCTGGACACAGTGCACTGGCTTGAGCAAGGAGACCTTGCGTGCGCTGCAGGATTTGATTCCATTACAGCGTAGTGGGTTACTAATGGTTTTCTTTGAGACTGTGTTCCCAGCTCTCTTCAGGTCATTGACCAGGTTCTGCCGTGTAGTTCTGGGCTGATCCCTCACCTTCCTCATGATCATTGATGCCCCACGAGGTGAGATCTTGCATGGACACCCAGACCGAGGGTGATTGACCGTCATCTTGAGCTTCTTCCATTTTCTAATACTTGTTGTTGCCTTCTCACCAAAGCTGCTTGCCTATTGTCCTGTAGCCCATCCCAGCCTTGTGCAGGTCTACAATTGTATCCCTGATGTCCTTACACAGCTCTCTGGTCTTGGCCATTGTGGAGAGGATGGAGTCTGTTTGATTGAGCTTGTGGACAGGTGTCTTTTATACAGGTAACGAGTTCAAACAGCTGCAGTTAATACAGGTAATGAGTGGAGAACAGGAGGGCTTCTTAAAGAAAAACTAACAGGTCTGTGAGAGCCGGAATTCTTCCTGGTTGGTAGGTGATCAAATACTTATGTCATGCAATAAAATGCTTATTAACCAGAAGGGGACTAGGGTTCCAATTTTGGAACACCCCCCCCCACATTCAGCTGGAAGGTGGCGCATGGAACGCAAAAATATTCCTAAAAATATTTAACCTCCACACATTAACAAGTCCAATGGCTCAAATGAAAGATAAACACCTTGTTTATCTACCCAGCAAGTCAGATTTCTAAAATGTTTTACGGCGAAAACATAGCACATATTTATGTCAAACCACCACCGAAGACACGGCTAATTTGCATAGCCAAGTTGAAAAAAATATGCAATCAACAAACGCAGGATTAAAAGAAAAATAATGCACTAACCTTTTGAAATCTTCATCAGATGACAGTAATATAACATGTTACACAGTACATTTATGTTTTTTCAATAATATGCTATATATATCCATAAATCTCTGTTTACAATGATGCATAGTTCAAAAAATGCTACTCAAATGTCCTGAGAAATGACGATAGCTCCGGCAGATAACGTCAGCTAAGAAGGTCTACATATATATAGTTAGATACACTTCTTCTGAATGCAATCGCTGTGTTACATTTATTTTTAACGTTACAGGTTTCGTTCACTAGGCTATACTATGAGTCGGCGCTCAAAAAGTAGCATTATGGCTCCTCTATCTTGGAGTCCACATAAACCCAAATTTACCACATAAATATTCCCTTACCTTTGCTGTTCTTCCATCAGAAGACCTGGAAGGAATTATACTTACCAAAAACAGCATTTAGTTTTGCAGTGTGTGTCTTTCGGTTCTCAAACACGACACATTTCGGTTGAAATGTAGCCAAAAGTCAAGTGGATGCGCACCAAAACGTCGAACTTACATATTATATGTCGATTAAACTTGTCAAACTAACTTCATAATCAAGCTTTAACATGTTATAAAGGTGTACAGCAATCGTGAGGATGAACAGAAACGCATGCATTGTATAATCGATCTTGGAAAAAAGACAGGACCTGAGCAGAGGGCGCATAAAAGTGACCTGTTTTTTCGCGTGACCGAAAGTTTTCGGCCCACCAAAACTCTCGTGAGCGCGCAATTCTCACAATGAGAAGCCCCATTGAAAGCTGAGATCGCACTGAAGACAGAGAGACTGTTCCCAGACCTGTAACTGTTTGGGAAGGGTGGGGGCGATGACGTCAAAGTTGGGCCAACTTTTATGATGACAAGAGAGAGTTTGGGAGAATGACTGCCCTGAGAGTTCTGCTTTACATACAGACATAATTTAAACGGTTTTAGAAGCTTTAGAGTGTTTTCTATTCAATAATATTTTTTATTTGCATATATTAGCAACTTTTGACAACAAAAAAAATATGTTTACTATGGGCACGCAATTACTCCAGCGGGGGCAGTAGACAGCCCTATCCCCAAGAGGTTCTACGTAAAAATCATACTATGTGATTTTATGGATAGTTGCTTTAGATTCCGTCTCTCACAGTTGTAGTGTACCTATGACAAAAATTACAGACCTCTACATGCTTTGTAAGTAGGAAAACCTGCAAAATCGGCAGTGTATCAAATACTTGTTCTCCCCACTGTATATAGATATATATATATTTGTTTTACACCTACAGGGGGTATATCATTAATGTAATGAAGCTACTGTATGTTGATTTGGTTGTTCGTTTTTGGTTGTAGTATAGCTAATTTCTGCCACTACTGTATGAAGCAAATATTACTTTGTCATATGTTCCCAGTAAAGGAAAATACTAAAGTGCAGAAACAGGAAGAGTGGCTTTGCTGGCATGCAATAAAAAAGTGAGTTTTCCCCACCAAGATTTACATTTACATGCTAAAATCGCCACTGCATTATACCATGAAACAATACTCAAGCCTACTCTCATAGATGGCCCTAGACTTCTCATAGAGGTCGTATGGGTCAGGCTTGTTGAGGTCGAAGCCCTCTGTAGAGTCAGGGACCGAGGTGCTGTGCTGTGGCTGGGTAGGGAAGGGTGTGCCTGAGGGAAGCACTGGGGCTGACAGACTGGTCTGGGGACTACCATGGGGGTCCCACTGCTCTGGTACCTGAATGCACAGCAGCAGAAATAGAGAAAGGGATGGGAAGGAAGAGAGCGAGGGAGAGAAGGGTGAGGGAGCAGGGAAAGTAAAGTGAGAAATGTATGAGTTATGAATTACATGAATTTAATACAGTCAGGTTTACTTCATTGCAGTTCCATGCAGTATACAGACAAATCAAATCAATAGGGGATTAAATTCATAAGTGTTTTTCATTCATGACTACATGGAACTCTATTCCACATCAAGTAACTGACGCAAGCAGTAAAATTTGATTTTAAAAAACTGATTATAAAACAACTTATGGAACAGCGGGGACTGTGAAGCAACACAAACATTTGCACAGACACACGCATACCCACACATACGATAACATACGCACTATACATACAAACCCCCTGGAAAAAGCCCTGGAAGCAGAGGGGGGGCTATCCCTCCATGCCCCACATAACAGAACATTGCTCTTGCCCCAGTCCACCTGAGCTGAAGAAACTCCTTCATACACCTTCAGACTAGTCTCAAGTGCCTACATATTCTGCCCATCCCTGACCATCACAGAAAAGTCATCTGCATACACCGACACTGCTATGCCTGTCAACACACCCATGCCTGTCTAACACACTCCCTGCAGTCTCCTGCGTAGCAGGCCCAAAAAAGGCTCAACGGCTAGTGTATATAACTGCCCCGATAGAGAGCATCCTTGTCTAATGCCCCACCTCACCCAGACTGGCCTACTGAGCCCCCCTCCCACCTTGACCATACATGACACCCAGCATACCCAGCATACAACATCTTCACACAGGCCAAAAACATTTCCCCAAACCCAAACACCGACATCACATTAAACAGATACTCATGCTCCACTCCATCAAAAGCCTTTTCTTGGTCAAAAGAGACCAGTCCAAAGTTCACATTAGAAACTCTCGACAAGTCCCTGATCAAGAACAAGCTGTCCGTGATGGAGCATCCTGGGATACAATACGTCTGGTCCTTGTGTACTACAGAGTCCAGATGGAACATCAGCCTGTTAGCGACGACCTTGGCAAATATCTTGTAGTTCGCACAAAGCAATGACACAGGCCTCCACAGTTCCTAAATTTACACAAGTCCCCTTTCTTGTGTAGGAGAGTCAGATCCGCACGACAACAGCTCATCGGCAACTCTCCTATCCCAATGCAGTCACGAACATACAATAGAAGTCCAGTGCAATTATTCCCCAGAAATGTTTATTAAAATCCACTGGGAGTCCATCGACCCCGGTGCACGGCCGGGGGACATCTGGATTACAGTCTCTGCCAGTTCATGGGAGAACAGGGGAATGTCAATATCATCCTTCTCTGCCAGAGAGAGCTTAGAGAGGTCTGCAAACAAAACCTGAGCACAAATAGGATCACACAGTTCTGCCCTGTACAATTCAGAATACAACTCCACAGTCTGCTCCCGCATCTCCCCCACCACAGAGGTCACCCGCACATCGGACAGCCATCGACAATGCATACCCTTGGCTTCAGCGCTCTGTCTTTCCAAACCAAAGGAGGAGGAGCTGGGAGCATCCATCTCCTTGAGCATGGAGAACTAGCTCTTACAAGTGCGTCATTCGCTTTAACCCGGATAAAACTGCCAAGGTCCCTACGTAATTGAGCTTAATTAGCATGGAGACCTACATTGCCTTACCTCACCAGCTCTACCTCCACCAGACTTATACTACGCTCGAGTTCCCCCAATACTCTCGTAACCTCTGAGGGTGAGAGAGCTGTATACTGTTTACAGAAAAGCAGAATTTGGATTTTTCACACATCCCACCATTGACTCAGACTCATACTCCTCTCTTCGCTGCCCCCACCTTCCTAAAAAGTCTGGAATAGGATGCAATAGGATGCATTCCGAGGCCCTGGTGAAATAGACAGCAGAGCCATGTTAATGTGGTGATACAAAAAAAACCCGGGAGAATGGTAGAGTCCAACACCCTATTGCTGATTCCTGGACATGTAAAACTGATTGAGTCGGGCTGCACTCACCCTAGCCCCAAAGACCTACACCCATGTATACTGTCTTGTGTTGGGATGTCTAGTTCTCCTAACATCCACTAGTTCAAACTGATGTCCCTTAACACCCCCAGCTGAGCCTGAATGAGGCTCCTCCCCATTTCTGTATTTTGTCAAATCCATTATTCAGTTCCAGTCCCCACCGACCACCAGCGTCTCTTCAGGTGCTACCTGTGAGAGTTCCTGTCTAAGACACCCAAACAGAAGCCCACATTTCTCCCCCTGTGTTTGGTGCATACACAATTATAAGGACAAACCTCCTGTTGTTAATTTCTGCTTTAACTACAAGCAGTCTACCGCTACACATCTCCTTTGAGAAGCCAATTTATACAGCCAGAGCGGGTGCAAAAAAGACTGCCACCCTTACACTAACGTTTGTTCCATTGCTAAACACACTTGCCCATTTCCACCAGAGCCTCCAATCAACCTCATTCACCACATCTCTATGTACCTCCTGCAGAAACAACACGTGTACTTTTTTTGTTTTACAAATTCACCCAACAGACTCCTCTTTCCTGCATCTCTGACGCTATTTATATGAACCTCTTTCAACTAGGGGGCAGTATTTTTATGTTTGGAAAAATAACGTTCCTAAAGTAAACGGCCTATTTCTCAGGCCCATATGCTTGAATATGCATATAATTTACAGGTTAGGATAGAAAACACTCTAAAGTTTGCAAAACTGTCAATATATTGTCTGTGAGTATAATAATAATAATAATAATATATGCCATTTAGCTGACGCTTTTATCCAAAGCGACTTACAGTCATGTATGCATACATTCTACGTATGGGTGGTCCCGGGAATCGAACCCACTACCCTGGCGTTACAAGCGCCACGCTCTACCAACTGAGCCACAGAAGGACCAGTCTGTATAACAGAACTGATACCGCAGGCGAAAACCTGAGGAGAATCAAACCAGGAAGTGGCTTCTATTTTGAAAGCTCCATATTCCATAGCCTGCCTTTGCTCCATTTAAAGGGATATCAACCAGATTCCTTTTCCTATCGCTTCCTCAAGGTGTCAACAGTCTTTAGACATAGTTTCAGGCTTTTATTTTGAAAAATGAGCGAGAAAGATAACATCGCGTCAGTGGATAGCTGGGTGTTCGCATGAATTTTGCTTGGGCAACATAGTGGGGCAACCATTGACTCTCCCTCTCCTACTGAAAAAGAAACAGTGCCGGTTGATATATTATCGATTATATATTTTAAAAACAACCTGAGGCTTGATTATAAAAACGTTTTTGAAATGTTTTTGTGGACATTATGGAAACTATTTGGAATTTTCGTCTGCGTTGTCGTGACCGCTCTTTCCTGTGGATTTCTGAACATACCCTCGTTTGTTTGTCGCGCTATTTTGGATATAAAAATCATCTTTATGGAACAAACAGAATATTTGTTGTGTAACTGGGAGTCTCGTGAGTGAAAACATCCGAAGATCATCAAAGGTAAATTATGAATTTGATTGCTTTTCTGATTTTCGTGACCGAGCCACCTGATGCTAAGTGTACTTAATGTTTTATCGTGCGATCGATAAACTTACACAAACGCTTGGATTGCTTTCGCTGTAAAGCATAATTTCAAAATCTGACACAACAGGTGGATTAACAAAAGGCTAAGATGTGTTTTCCTATATTGCACTTGTGATTTCATGAATATAAATATTTATAGTAATATTTATTGTATTTCGCGCTATGCTATTCAGCGGTTGTTGATGACACTTATCCTGATAGGGGAATTGCAGCCATAACAAGTTTAGAACAAATTCTTATTTTCAAAGACCACCTAGGAGCAGTGGGTTAACTGCCTTGTTCAGGGGCAGCACAACAGATTTGTACTTTGTCGGCTAAGGGATTTTAACTTGCAACTTTTTAGTTTCTAGTCCAATGTTCTAACCACTAGGCTACGCTGCCGGCCTCATCATATGTGACAGGGCTTGCAAACCATTACAGACGACAAAGGGAAGCACAGCCGAGAGCTGCCCAGTGACACGAGTCTACAAGACGAGCGAAACTACTTCTATGCTTGCTTCGAGGCAAATGGCACTGAAACATGCACGAGAGCACTAGATGTTCCGGAAGACTGTGTGATCACGCTCTCCGCAGCTGATGTGAGTAGGACCTTTCAAAAGGTCAACATTCACAAGGCCGCAGGGCCAGACGGATTACCAGGATGTGTACTGCGAGCATGCGCTGACCAACTGGCAAGTGTATTCAATGACATTTTCAACCTCTCCTTGTCCGAGTCTGTAATACCAACATGTTTTAAGCAGGCTACCATAGTGCCTGTGCCCTAGAACACCAAGGTAACCTGCCTAAATGACTACCGACTCGTAGCACTCTCGTAGCACAACTCTCAGTTGTGATCATGAAGTGCTTTGAAAACCTGGTCATGGCTCACATCAACACCATTATCCCACCATAGTGCCCTCAAAGCTCATCACTAAGCTAAGGATCCTGGGACTAAACACCTCCCTCTGCAACTGGATCCTCGACTTCTGGGCCACCCCCAGGTGGTGAGAGTGGGTAGCAACACATCTGCCACGCTGATCCTCAACACTGAGCCACCCAGGGGCGCATGCTCAGTCCCCTCCTGCACTCCCTGTATACCCATCACTGCATATGGCCTGGCACGACTCCAACACCATCATTACGTTTGCAGATGACACAACAGTGGTAGACCTGATCACCGACAACGACGAGACAGCCTATAGGGAGGAGGTCAGAGACCTGGCTGGGTCGTGCCAGAATAACAACCTATCCCTCAACGTAACCAATACTAAGGAAATTATTGTGGACTACAGGAAAAGGAGGACCGAGCACACCCCCATTGTCATCGACAGGGCTGTAAGTAGAGCAGGTTGAGAGCTTCAAGTTCCTCGGTGTCCACATCACCAACAAACTAGAATGGTCCAAATACACCAAGACAGTCGTGAAGAGGGCATGACAAAGCCAATTCCCCCTCGGGAAGCTAAAAAGATTTGGCATGGGTCCTGCGAACCTCAAATGGTTCTACAGCTGCAACATTGAGAGCATCCTGGCTGGTTGCATCACTGACTGGAACGGCAATTGCTCGGCCTCCGACCGCAAAGCACTACAGAGGGTTGTGCGTATGGCCCAGTACATCACTGGGGCTAAGCTGCCTGCCATACAGGACCTCTCCATCAGGCGGTATCAGAGGCCCTAAAAATTGTCAAAGACCCCAGCCACCCCAATCATAGACTGTTCTCTCTACTACCGCATGGCAAGCGGTACCGGAGTGACAAGTCTAGGACAAAAAGGCTTCTCAACAGTTTTTTACCCCCAAGCCATAAGATTGCTGAACAGGTAATCAAATGGCTACCCGGACTATTTGCATTGCGCCCCGCAACCCATCACCCGCCAACCACTCTTTACACTACTGCTACTCATCATATATGCATAGTCACTTTAACCATATCTACATGTACATACTACCTCAATCAGCCTGACTAACTGGTGTCTGTATGTAGCCTCGCTACTTTTATAGCCTCGCTACTGTATATTGCCTCGCTACTGTTTTTCACTGTCTTTTTACTGTTGTTTTTATTTCTTTACTTCCCCATTGTTCAACTAATACATTCTTTTTGCACTATTGGTTAGAGCCTGTCAGTAAGCATTTCACTGTAAGGTGCTGTTGTATTCGTTGTATTCAACACACTTGACAAATAAACTTTGATTTGATTTGAAGTAAATAAACATCTGCATTTTGAAAGTGTATTTTTATCATTCTTTTAAGGAAAGCATAAAGATGCTGATGAAGAAATACAGTACTTTTCAGCTTTATCCTACATTTTGCGTTTAAAGCATTTTAAAGATAGAAGCCGCCTGCATGTGTTTATTAGGCTACTGCGCAGTCTGACAAGTAAACAGCCTACAGTACATACAGTAAACTACATGCCAATACCGCCTGACTCTGGACTAATGCATCAGCTGTCACCCATATTTCCAGCGAGACTATTCAAGCCATCAAGTCACTCATGAACCCCCCCCCTTAAAAGATTTAGATGCACTATTGTAAAGTGGCTGTTCCACTGGATGTCATAAGGTGAATGCACCAATTTGTAAGTCGCTCTGGATAAGAGCGTCTGCTAAATTACTTAAATGTAAATGTAAATGTAAATGTAATGAATGAAGATGATGAGCGATCAGCAAAGGCCATCTGTAATCTGCTGGCATCACGTCACATCAACATTGCTTTAATCACAGTTAGAAGACAGTTGAAGAAACTTGCGTGGACTTATGGAAAGGCATGGTAAACATGTTATATATATATTTAAGTTTGGCTATTACAAACCAAAAGGTACATAAAATATTGTAGCCTACACCTCATGGACTGCAATAGAGTTTCCACAATAATTCACTGTTGCCTTCTTTTTCAGGTATCATGGCTCGAGATTTCTTTGAGGAAGAAATCATTAAGAGATATGCTGGACCCTATGTCAGAGAGGTATTTCTGGGACTACTTAGTTTCTTTAATTGAAAATATATTTTTTCTCGTTATTTCATTAACAAAAGCATAAATATGTTGATGAAGAAATACAAAATGCTTCCAGCTGTCCATCACTACTGTAAATAAATGTTTTCGTTAAATCCAGTTTGGATTTAAGTATAACTTTTGACTGACGCCTATTTTCTAATACCTGCCCCCAAAATTAATATCTAAGGGGCATTTTTCACGCCATTTTTAGTTACATTGTTTTAGTTTGAATGTGCAGACTGAACAGTGGGAAAGTTTCTCTAGTCAGCACCATTATTTGTGCAAAGCCCCTTACAATGTTGCTCTGTGCTACCGAGTGGGGGTCCACCCCCCTCCCCTTCATCCTCCTCCCAACCCGATGCTCTAGGCCCGTCTTCTAGAGAACTGCAAGGCAATCCCATTGTGCACCACTCGGGAGCCATGACCAGTATGACCAATATATACATTGTCCTGCTAATAACAGGGTTAATAATATACCTGTGAGAATATCCAAGGGGCTTTTATATCATTCTGAATTCATAATAATAATAATAATAATAATCGCTTTGTTTTCAAATAATGTAAACTGAGCTAGAAAAGGCCATTTTTGAACATGGGGTGAGACATTGTTACTAATTTGTAAATAAAGTAAATTTGTTATTAGAGGGAGAGAAGCCAAAAGCCTACAGTCATCTCATAGGTCTCCAAGTCGAGGTATTGAACAAGCATCTGTATCAACACAATTTGAACTGCGATGCATTGTCTTAGAGCACTGCACCACTTAGGCGCTGTACAACGTGACTGGTCGGGAGTCGGCTTCAGTACTACAGTACGAGCAAAATAATCCTAACATTTTCACACCCTAATTGTAGTCTAATTTTCTCTTAGAATAAATACCTTACTGTGACAACAGTTCTAGTAAGTAATAATGAAGTTGTGCATCATTTTCAGTTTCTATTTGCTTTATATCGCCCATTCATTGTCAGTTAGAGACACAGCAGCACCTTGGGACCCAAAAGCATAATCAGTGCTCTAACTCCTCCTTGCGCTGGTCTGGAGCAATGAAGTAGTGACGCAGGGTACCACACTAAACCACAAATTACTTCTAAGTCCTGCAGCATAATCACAAAACTTTTAGTTGAGCAACCACGGTACGCATCTCAGATCACTGCTGATCACCATGCCCCTCATTCCAACAAAGAGGATCTCAAAATGAAAGTAACACATACGCCAGGCCGTGAGCAGGCCCAACCCCCGCTCTTATACTAGCCCAAGTAAATGGAATGGACCAGATGCTCAGCAGGCTCTGCTCACACTTAGTGGTCTGAGGCCAAACCACATGACTAACAACAGACACTTTATGGAACACAAAGCCTTCACTATCTCATCCTTGAATATCCAAGGCCTGAGGTCATCTGCCTTTGGACACAGTGATTGCGCTCTAGGTTACATTGAGCTGGTAGTCCAATCCACCAAATACCCAGGTGTGACCCAGGTGTGGAACAGGGATGGGACTCAGGGGGTATGCTAATTAGGTATAGAGCAGACCTAACTCACTCTATTAAAATAATACAAACGGGAACATTTTTAAATTTGACTAGAAATTCAAAAGGAAATTATCTCAGAGAAAAATGTTCTCCTGTGTGCTACCTATATACCCCCACAAGAATCCCCATACTTTAATGAAGACAGCTGCTCCATCCTGGAGGGGGAAATCAATATTTTCCAGGCCCAGGGACCTGTACTAGTCTGTGGCGACCTAAATGCCATAACTGGACAAGAACCTGACTCTCAGCACACAGGGGATCAAACATCTACCTGGAGGTGACATCATTCCCTCCCCATATTTTTATTTGATGTATGTTTAATTTATCCTTTATTTAACTAGGCAAGTCAGTTAAGAACAAATTCTTATTTACAATGATGGCCTACCCTGGCCAAACCCTAATCCGGACGACGCTGGGCCAATTGTGCGCCGCCCCCCTAGGCACAACTATGACAACATAACCAACAAAAACGGGTCACAACTCCTGCAGCTCTGTCGCACCCTGGGTATGTACATAGTCCATGGTAGGCTTTGAGGGGTCTCGTACGGTAGGTTCACCTATAGTTATTGAGTACTGTAGACTACTTTATCACTGACCTCAACCCCGAGTCTCTCAGAGCATGATTATCAGATCACAGCAAAATCACAGTCTACTTGAACAGAGCAATACTGAATCATAAGGCATCAAAGCCAAAGGAACTGAATAATATTAAGAAATGCTAAAGATAGAATGAAACTAGTGTGCAAACCTACCAAAAAATGCAATCCCTTTTAGACAGACAGACAGACAGACACAGAGAGAGAGACAGACACAGACAGGACACAGAGAGTGACAGACAGACACAGAGAGTGACAGACAGACAGACAGAGACAGAGAGAGAAAGAGACAGAGACAGATAGAGAAAGAGACAGAGACAGAAAGAGACAGAGATAGTGACAGACAGATACAGAGGCAGACAGAGAAAGATACAAAAATAGACAGAGACAGAGATAGTGACAGACAGAGAAAGAGACAGAGAGAGAAAGAGACAGAAAGAGACAGAGACAGAGAGAGACAGACAGACAGAGACAGAGAGAGACAGAAAGACAGATACAGACAGAGAGACAGACAGAGACAGAGAGAGACAGAGAGAGACAGACAGAGACAGACGGAAAGACAGACAGAGACAGACAGAAAGACAGACAGAGACAGACAGAAAGACAGACAGAGACAGACAGAAAGACAGAGACAGACAGAAAGACAGAGACAGAGACAGACAGTCAGAGACACAGACAGAGACAGATAGAGACAGAAAGAGAGACAGACAGACAGAGACAAAGACAGACAGAGACAGAGAGAGACAGAGAAAGAGACAGAGACAGAGAGAGAAAGAGACAGAGAGAGAGACAGACAGAGACAGAGAGAGACAGACAGAGACAGACAGACCGAGGCAGAAAGAGACAGAGACAGAGACAGAGACAGAGACAGAGAAAGAGACAGAGAGAGACACTGACAGAGACAGACAGTGAGAGAGAGGCAGAGACAGACATAGAAAGAGACAGAGACAGACAGAGAGAGACAGAGAAAGAGACAGAAAGAGACATGGAGACAGAATGAGATAGAGACTGAAAGAGACAGAGAGAGGCATCGACAGAGAGAGAAAGAGACAGACAGAGAAAGAGACAGACAGAGACAGTGATAGACAGAGGCAGTGACAGAAAGAGACAGAAAGAGACAGAGACAGAAAGAGCGACAGAAAGAGACAGAGACAGTGACAGACAGAGACAGTGACAGACAGAGACAGTGACAGAAAGAGACAGAAAGAGACAGAGACAGACAGATACAGAGACAGCGACAGACAGAGACAGAGAAAGAGACAGACAGCGACAGTGATAGACAGAGGCAGTGACAGAAAGAGACAGAAAGAGACAGAAAGAGGAAGAGACAGACTAAGAAAGAGACCAAAAGAGACAGAGACAGAGACAGTGACAGAAAGAGAGACAGAAAGAGACAGAGACAGACAGTGACAGACAGAGACAGCGACAGAAAGACACAGACAGAGACAGACTAAGAAAGAGAAAGAGAGAAAGAGAAAGAGAGACAGAGACAGAGAGAGACAGAAAGAGACAGAGACAGACAGATACAGAGACATACAGAGACAGACAGAGACAGAGACAGACAGAGAAAGAGAGACAGAGAAAGAGACAGAAAGAGACACAGAGAAAAACACAGCGAAAGACAGAAACCGAGACAGACGGATACAGAGACAGACAGATACAGAGACAGACACAGAGACACTTCTATCACCAACCAAAGAAGGTCTTCAACAAAACATTAATATTCTGGAGGAATATTGCCATAATTGGGCCCTGGCAGTTAATTTCCCAAAAACTAGAATCACGATTTTCCCCAAAAAAACGAGATGTCAGAAACACAAATGTAAATTCACCCTGAACAACACCTTAATTGAACACACAAAAAATTACACCTACCTTGGTCTGACCATATCTGCATCGGGAAACTTTAATATGGCAGTGAATGCACTCAAAGAAAAAGCCCGTAGAGCAATGTATGCAATAAAAATGAAATTATTCAAAATCAACATCCCAATTAAAATTTTGACTAAAATATTTGACAGTGTAATCCTACCAATAGCACTTTATGGAAGTGAGGTTTGGGGGCCACTCAATAAACTGGATTTTAAAATGTGGGACAAACATCCAATTTAAGCCCTACATGCAGAATTCTGTCGGAAAATCCAAAAAGTCCAGAGAAATACATCAACTAATGCATGTAGGGCAGAATTGGGCCGTTTTCCAGTAATAATGAAAATACAGAAAAGATCATTAAAATTTTGGCTACATCTAAATTCAAGTCCAAATTCGAGTCTGCAATTTAAAGCACTTCAAACCCAAGAGCTGAGCCCAGGAACGAGCCCTCTCAGTCAGCTGGTATTGGACCTCACCAACCAAGCGGACACCAGCACTGCTTCAAAAGAAAGAATTCAAATAAGCAAAATCATGAACCAATCAAAGGAATCATATTTACAATACTGGAAAAATGAAACAAAATCCCAAAGCCGACTAAATTGCTATCTGACCCTAAACAAAGATTATGAATTGGCTGATTATCTCTACTCTGTCAGAGATACGAAGCAGAGACAGATCCTTACCAAG
>NW_026282653.1:375000-517118 GCF_023373465.1 Oncorhynchus keta
AGATTATCCTAGCAAGTATTCAACAAAAGACTACCACCACAACAACCACAACATCTTCAGTGTCAACATGCACACCACCACCTGAGACAAAGTCAGAGAAAACAACCATCACCACAACAACCACAGAGACAAGCTTCCATGGTATCAGGAAGAATGTCACCGCTGGCGAGCTGCTTGCCTCAAAAATTATTGACAAGAAACTCTATGAAGACCTCAACACAGGAAAAGTCACAGTGGACCAAGTGAGTGAAATGGACTCAGTACACAAGTACTTGGAGGGAACTAATAGCATTGCAGGTGTATATGTTCAGTCCACCAAACAGACCATGAGCATCTACGAGGCCAAATCCAAAGGTCTTCTAACTCCTGGAACCTCTCTGGTTCTGCTGGAGGCTCAAGCTGCCACTGGATTTGTCATTGACCCAGTGAAGAACAAGAAGCTCTCTGTAGAAGAGGCAGCCGCTCAAGGTGTGGTTGGGAACGAGTGGAAGAACAAACTGCTTTCAGCAGAGAGGGCAGTCACTGGATACAAAGATCCCAACACAGGAAACACAATTTCCTTGTTCCAGGCCTTGAAAAAGGATCTAATTGTCAAGGACCATGGAATTCGCCTTCTTGAGGCACAGATTGCAACTGGTGGAATCATCGATCCATTGTACAGTCATAGAGTGCCAGTAGAGGTGGCGTACCAGAGAGGATACTTTGATGAGGAAATGAACCAGATCCTCGATGACCCTGATGATGACACCAAGGGCTTTTTTGACCCCAACACACAAGAAAACCTCACCTACCTGCAGCTTGTGGAGAGGTGTGTGACAGACCCAGATACTGGCCTTAGCTTACTCGTAATTGTCAAAAAAGGAGAATTTTACTTCTTCATTGATGAGCAAACCAAGAACACTCTAAAGGCTATGACAACAACTAAGGCCGGAGGCAAATTTCAAGGACAGAAAGTGTCTCTATGGGATCTCCTCTACTCAAAATACATCACAGAGGAGAGAAGGAGAGAGCTTGTGCAACAGTATAAATCTGGAGCAATCACTATTGAACGCTTCATGGAGATTATCCTAGCAAGTATTCAACAAAAGACTACCACCACAATAACCACAACATCTTCAGTGTCAACATACACACCACCACCTGAGACAAAGTCAGAGAAAACAACCATCACCACAACAACCACAGAGACAAGCTTCCATGGTATCAGGAAGAATGTCACCGCTGGCGAGCTGCTTGCCTCAAAAATTATTGACAAGAAACTCTATGAAGACCTCAACACAGGAAAAGTCACAGTGAACCAAGTGAGTGAAATGGACTCAGTACACAAGTACTTGGAGGGAACTAATAGCATTGCAGGTGTATATGTTCAGTCCAGCAAACAGACCATGAGCATCTACGAGGCCAAATCCAAAGGTCTTCTAACTCCTGGAACCTCTCTGGTTCTGCTGGAGGCTCAAGCTGCCACTGGATTTGTCATTGACCCAGTGAAGAACAAGAAGCTCTCTGTAGAAGAGGCAGCCGCTCAAGGTGTGGTTGGGAACGAGTGGAAGAACAAACTGCTTTCAGCAGAGAGGGCAGTCACTGGATACAAAGATCCCTACACAGGAAACACAATTTCCTTGTTCCAGGCCTTGAAAAAGGATCTAATTGTCAAGGACCATGGAATTCGCCTTCTTGAGGCACAGATTGCAACTGGTGGAATCATCGATCCAGTGTACAGTCATAGAGTGCCAGTAGAGGTGGCGTACCAGAGAGGATACTTTGATGAGGAAATGAACCAGATCCTCGATGACCCTGATGATGACACCAAGGGCTTTTTTGACCCCAACACACAAGAAAACCTCACCTACCTGCAGCTTGTGGAGAGGTGTGTGACAGACCCAGATACTGGCCTTAGCTTACTCGTAATTGTCAAAAAAGGAGAATTTTACTTCTTCATTGATGAGCAAACCAAGAACACTCTAAAGGCTTTGACAACAACTAAGGCCGGAGGCAAATTTCAAGGACAGAAAGTGTCTCTATGGGATCTCCTCTACTCAAAATACATCACAGAGGAGAGAAGGAGAGAGCTTGTGCAACAGTATAAATCTGGAGCAATCACTATTGAACGCTTCATGGAGATTATCCTAGCAAGTATTCAACAAAAGACTACCACCACAATAACCACAACATCTTCAGTGTCAACATACACACCACCACCTGAGACAAAGTCAGAGAAAACAACCATCACCACAACAACCACAGAGACAAGCTTCCATGGTATCAGGAAGAATGTCACCGCTGGCGAGCTGCTTGCCTCAAAAATTATTGACAAGAAACTCTATGAAGACCTCAACACAGGAAAAGTCACAGTGAACCAAGTGAGTGAAATGGACTCAGTACACAAGTACTTGGAGGGAACTAATAGCATTGCAGGTGTATATGTTCAGTCCACCAAACAGACCATGAGCATCTACGAGGCCAAATCCAAAGGTCTTCTAACTCCTGGAACCTCTCTGGTTCTGCTGGAGGCTCAAGCTGCCACTGGATTTGTCATTGACCCAGTGAAGAACAAGAAGCTCTCTGTAGAAGAGGCAGCCGCTCAAGGTGTGGTTGGGAACGAGTGGAAGAACAAACTGCTTTCAGCAGAGAGGGCAGTCACTGGATACAAAGATCCCTACACAGGAAACACAATTTCCTTGTTCCAGGCCTTGAAAAAGGATCTAATTGTCAAGGACCATGGAATTCGCCTTCTTGAGGCACAGATTGCAACTGGTGGAATCATCGATCCAGTGTACAGTCATAGAGTGCCAGTAGAGGTGGCGTACCAGAGAGGATACTTTGATGAGGAAATGAACCAGATCCTCGATGACCCTGATGATGACACCAAGGGCTTTTTTGACCCCAACACACAAGAAAACCTCACCTACCTGCAGCTTGTGGAGAGGTGTGTGACAGACCCAGATACTGGCCTTAGCTTACTCGTAATTGTCAAAAAGGAGAATTTTACTTCTTCATTGATGAGCAAACCAAGAACACTCTAAAGGCTTTGACAACAACTAAGGCCGGAGGCAAATTTCAAGGACAGAAAGTGTCTCTATGGGATCTCCTCTACTCAAAATACATCACAGAGGAGAGAAGGAGAGAGCTTGTGCAACAGTATAAATCTGGAGCAATCACTATTGAACGCTTCATGGAGATTATCCTAGCAAGTATTCAACAAAAGACTACCACCACAATAACCACAACATCTTCAGTGTCAACATACACACCACCACCTGAGACAAAGTCAGAGAAAACAACCATCACCACAACAACCACAGAGACAAGCTTCCATGGTATCAGGAAGAATGTCACCGCTGGCGAGCTGCTTGCCTCAAAAATTATTGACAAGAAACTCTATGAAGACCTCAACACAGGAAAAGTCACAGTGAACCAAGTGAGTGAAATGGACTCAGTACACAAGTACTTGGAGGGAACTAATAGCATTGCAGGTGTATATGTTCAGTCCACCAAACAGACCATGAGCATCTACGAGGCCAAATCCAAAGGTCTTCTAACTCCTGGAACCTCTCTGGTTCTGCTGGAGGCTCAAGCTGCCACTGGATTTGTCATTGACCCAGTGAAGAACAAGAAGCTCTCTGTAGAAGAGGCAGCCGCTCAAGGTGTGGTTGGGAACGAGTGGAAGAACAAACTGCTTTCAGCAGAGAGGGCAGTCACTGGATACAAAGATCCCTACACAGGAAACACAATTTCCTTGTTCCAGGCCTTGAAAAAGGATCTAATTGTCAAGGACCATGGAATTCGCCTTCTTGAGGCACAGATTGCAACTGGTGGAATCATCGATCCAGTGTACAGTCATAGAGTGCCAGTAGAGGTGGCGTACCAGAGAGGATACTTTGATGAGGAAATGAACCAGATCCTCGATGACCCTGATGATGACACCAAGGGCTTTTTTGACCCCAACACACAAGAAAACCTCACCTACCTGCAGCTTGTGGAGAGGTGTGTGACAGACCCAGATACTGGCCTTAGCTTACTCGTAATTGTCAAAAAAGGAGAATTTTACTTCTTCATTGATGAGCAAACCAAGAACACTCTAAAGGCTATGACAACAACTAAGGCCGGAGGCAAATTTCAAGGACAGAAAGTGTCTCTATGGGATCTCCTCTCCTCAAAATACATCACAGAGGAGAGAAGGAGAGAGCTTGTGCAACAGTATAAATCTGGAGCAATCACTATTGAACGCTTCATGGAGATTATCCTAGCAAGTATTCAACAAAAGACTACCACCACAATAACCACAACATCTTCAGTGTCAACATGCACACCACCACCTGAGACAAAGTCAGAGAAAACAACCATCACCACAACAACCACAGAGACAAGCTTCCATGGTATCAGGAAGAATGTCACCGCTGGCGAGCTGCTTGCCTCAAAAATTATTGACAAGAAACTCTATGAAGACCTCAACACAGGAAAAGTCACAGTGAACCAAGTGAGTGAAATGGACTCAGTACACAAGTACTTGGAGGGAACTAATAGCATTGCAGGTGTATATGTTCAGTCCACCAAACAGACCATGAGCATCTACGAGGCCAAATCCAAAGGTCTTCTAACTCCTGGAACCTCTCTGGTTCTGCTGGAGGCTCAAGCTGCCACTGGATTTGTCATTGACCCAGTGAAGAACAAGAAGCTCTCTGTAGAAGAGGCAGCCGCTCAAGGTGTGGTTGGGAACGAGTGGAAGAACAAACTGCTTTCAGCAGAGAGGGCAGTCACTGGATACAAAGATCCCTACACAGGAAACACAATTTCCTTGTTCCAGGCCTTGAAAAAGGATCTAATTGTCAAGGACCATGGAATTCGCCTTCTTGAGGCACAGATTGCAACTGGTGGAATCATCGATCCAGTGTACAGTCATAGAGTGCCAGTAGAGGTGGCGTACCAGAGAGGATACTTTGATGAGGAAATGAACCAGATCCTCAATGACCCTGATGATGACACCAAGGGCTTTTTTGACCCCAACACACAAGAAAACCTCACCTACCTGCAGCTTGTGGAGAGGTGTGTGACAGACCCAGATACTGGCCTTAGCTTACTCGTAATTGTCAAAAAAGGAGAATTTTACTTCTTCATTAATGAGCAAACCAAGAACACTCTAAAGGCTATGACAACAACTAAGGCCGGAGGAAAATTTCAAGGACAGAAAGTGTCTCTATGGGATCTCCTCTACTCAAAATACATCACAGAGGAGAGAAGGAGAGAGCTTGTGCAGCAGTATAAATCTGGAGCAATCACTATTGAACGCTTCATGGAGATTATCCTAGCAAGTATTTAACAAAAGACTACCACCACAATAACCACAACATCTTCAGTGTCAACATGCACACCACCTCCTGAGACAAAGTCAGAGAAAACAACCATCACCACAACAACCACAGAGACAAGCTTCCATGGTATCAGGAAGAATGTCACCGCTGGCGAGCTGCTTGCCTCAAAAATTATTGACAAGAAACTCTATGAAGACCTCAACACAGGAAAAGTCACAGTGAACCAAGTGAGTGAAATGGACTCAGTACACAAGTACTTGGAGGGAACTAATAGCATTGCAGGTGTATATGTTCAGTCCACCAAACAGACCATGAGCATCTACGAGGCCAAATCCAAAGGTCTTCTAACTCCTGGAACCTCTCTGGTTCTGCTGGAGGCTCAAGCTGCCACTGGATTTGTCATTGACCCAGTGAAGAACAAGAAGCTCTCTGTAGAAGAGGCAGCCGCTCAAGGTGTGGTTGGGAACGAGTGAAAGAACAAACTGCTTTCAGCAGAGAGGGCAGTCACTGGATACAAAGATCCCTACACAGGAAACACAATTTCCTTGTTCCAGGCCTTGAAAAAGGATCTAATTGTCAAGGACCATGGAATTCGCCTTCTTGAGGCACAGATTGCAACTGGTGGAATCATCGATCCAGTGTACAGTCATAGAGTGCCAGTAGAGGTGGCGTACCAGAGAGGATACTTTGATGAGGAAACGAACCAGATCCTCGATGACCCTGATGATGACACCAAGGGCTTTTTTGACCCCAACACACAAGAAAACCTCACCTACTTGCAGCTTCTGGAGAGGGTTATGAGGGACCCAGACACTGGTCTTAGCTTTCTGTCTCTGAATAAATTAGTTTATACGGATTTGTTTTAAAATTGTTATCAAAGATGTGCATATATTTTATCTTTATTTTATCACATATAAATGCTTTCTTTGTTGATGTTTGGCGAATTATTCTGAATTTAATATAATAAAAAGCCATTTTTTACATGAATTTTGTTATTGTGAAGCTATCCACAATTATATTGTACAGTGCCTTTGGAAAGTTTTCACACCTCTTGACGTTTATTCTACAATGTATTAAATCTTTTTTCCCCTCATAAATATATACACAATATACCCAATACCCAATATAGCCAAAACATTGTTTTGTACATCTTAAAAATAACATAAAACTTAAAAATAACATTTCCATAAATTTTCAGACCCTATACTCAATACTTTTTTGAAGATCTTTTGTCAGCGATTGTAACCTTCAGTCTTTTTTGTTATGACGCTACAAGCTTGGCACATATGTATTTAGGGAGTGTCTCCCATTCTTCTCTTTAAATCTTCTCAAGATCTGTAAGGTTGGATGGGGAGCGTTGCTTCACAGCTATTTTCAGGTCTCTCCAAAGACGTTCGAATGGGTTCAAGTCCAGGTTCTGGCTGGGCAACTCAAGGACATTCAAAGATTTTTCCCGAAGCCACTCCTGAGTTGCCTGGGTATGTGCTTAGGGTTGCTGTCCTGTTGGAAGGTGAACCGTCGCCCCAGTCTGAGGTCCTGAGCGAACTGGAGCAGGTTTTCATCAAGGAGCTCTCTATACTATGCTCCGTTCATCATCGCCTTAATCCTGACTAGTCTCCCAGTCCCTGCCACTGAAGAACATCCCCACATCATGATGCTGCCACCACCGTGCTTCACCGTAGAAATTATGCCAGGTTTCCTCCAGACGTGACGCTTGGCATTCAGGCCAAAGTGCTCAATCTTGGTTTTATTAGACCAGCGAATCTTGTTTCTCATGGTCTTAGAGTCTTTAGGTGCCTTTTGGCAAACTCCAAGCGGGCTGTCATGTGCCTTTTACTGAGGAGTGGCTTCCGTCTGGACACTCCACCATAAAGGCCTGATTGGTGGAGTGCTGCAGAGATGGTTGTCGTTCTGGAAGGTTCTCCCATCTCCACAGAGGAACTCTAGAGCTCTGTCAGTGTGACCCTCGGGTTCTTGGTCACCTCCCAAGTCCCAGGATTGCTCAGTTTGGCTAGGTGGCAGCTCTAGGAAGAGTCTTGGTGGTTCCAAACTTCTTCCATTTAAGAATGATGGAGGCCCCTTTGTTCTCGTCGACTTTCAATGCTGCAGATATGTTTTGGTACCCTTTCCCAGATCTGTACCTCTACACAATCATGTCTCGGAGCTCTACGGACAATTCCTTCGAACCTCATGGCTTGGTTTTTGCTCTGACATGCACTGTCAACTGTGGGACCTTATATAAACAGGTGTGTGCCTTTCCAAATCATGTCCAATCAATTGGATATACCACATGTGGTCTCCAATCAATTTGTAGAAACAAGGATTATTAATGGTAACAGTATGAATCTGAGCTCAATTTTTAATCTCTAGCAAAGGGTCTGAATATTTATGTAAATAAGGTATTTCTGTTTATTTTTTTTGCCTTGTCATTATGGGGTATTATGTGTAGATTGTTGCCAAAAAACGTGTTTAATCAATTTTAGAATAAGGCTGTAACATAACAAAAAGTCTGACTACTTTCTGAAGGCACTGTATACTGTATTATTGTCAATGCCATCCTATTCAACTATTGCTGTATATATGATATTCTATCCTCCAGATATAATAAATATTCTATGTATAGACAATCTATACACATCCCATCACAGATAGATATGCAGTATATTTATATTTATACTCCGGACTCTGACATTGCTCGTCCTAATATTTATATATTTCTTAAATCTATTCTTTGACTTTTAGATTTGTGTATTGTTGTGAATTGTTATTGACTCCAGACATTTCGGCTTTTAATTTTGTATTAATTTTTATGCATTTCTACAAACCAAATTGCACTTTGACATGATGGGGTATTGTGTGACACATAATCTCAATTTAATCTATATTAAATTCAGGCATAACAAAACAAAATGTGGAAACATTTCTGAAGACAAGTCAGTTAGGACATCTACTTAAAGCATTACACAAGTCATTTTTCCAACAATTGTAAACAGACAGATTATTTCACTGTATCATAATTCCAGTGGGTCAGAAGTTTACATACACTAAGTTGAATGTGCCTTTAAACAGCTTGGAATAATTCCAGAAAATTATGTCATGGCTTTAGAAGCTTCTGATAGGATGATTGACAACATTTGAGTCAATTGGAGGTGTACCTGTGGATGTATTTCAAGGCCAACCTTCAAACTCAGTGCCTCTTTGCTTGACATCATGGGAAAATCAAAAGATATCAGCCAAGCAAAAATGTGTAGACGTCCACAAGTCTGGTTCATCCTTGGGAGCAATTTCCAAATGCCTGAAGGTACCACGTTCATCTGTACAAACAATAGTACGCAAGTATTGACACCATGGGACCACGCAGCCGTCATGCCGCTCAGGAAGGAGACGCGTGCTGTCTCCTAGAGTTAAACGTACTTTGGTGTGAAAAGTGAAAATCAATCGCAGAACAACAGCAAAGGACCTTGTGAAGATGCTGGAGGAAACAGGTACGAAAGTATCTATTTCCACAGTAAAACGAGCCCTATATCGACATAACCTGAAAGGCCGCTCAGCAAGGAAGAAGCCACTGCTTCAATAGCCACTGCTCCAATCAATCCCATCAATACCCTACTCCTCCTTTGTTCCTCTGGTGATGTAGAGGTGAATCAAGGCCCTGCAGCACCTATCTCCAATACCATTCTCCAGGTGCTCTTGTTTGTTGACTTCTGTTAACAGTAAAAACCTTGGTTTCATGTATGTTAACAAGAGAAGCCTCCTCCCTAAGTTTGTTTTATTTACTGTTTTAGCACACTCTGCCAACCCGGATGTCCTAGACCTAGACCTTGTCTGAATCCTGGCTTAGGAAGGCCACCAAAAGTTGCAATCTACAGCAGAGATTGCCTGAAAAGTTCCTTCATACTATCCAGGTGTGTGCCCAAACAATTTGAGCGTACACTTTTAAAAATCCACCTTTCCAGAAACAAGTCTCTAACCGTTGCCACTTGCTGTAGACCACCTTCTGCCCCCAGCTGTGCCCTGGATACCACATGTGAATTGATTGCCCCGCATCTATCATCAAAGCTCGTACTGTTAGGTGACCTGAACTGGGACATGCTTAACACTCCGGCCGTCCTACAATCTAAGCTAGATGGGCACCCTCATAGATATCATCCTAACCAACCTGCCCTCCAAATACACCTCTGCTGTCTTCAACCAGGATCTCAGCGATCATTGCCTTATTGCCTGCGTCCATAATGGGTCTGCGGTCAAACGTCCACCTCTCATCACTGTCAAACGCTCCCTAAAAGACTTGAGAGAGCAGGCCTTTCCAATCGACCTGGCCCGGGTATCCTGGAAGGATATTGACCTCAATTCCGTCAGTAGAGGATGCCTGGTTATTCTTTAAAAGTGCTTTCCTCACCATCTTAAATAAGCAAGAAACATTTAGAACCAGGAACAGATATAGCCCTTGGTTCACTCCAGACTTGACTAGCATTGACCAGCACAAATACATCCTGTGGTGTATTGCATTAGCATTGAATAGCCCCTGCGATATGCAACTTTTCAGGGAAGTTAGGAACCAATATACACAGGCAGTTTTTCAAACAGATATTTGCATCCTGTAGCAAAAACCCCAAAAGGTTCTGGGACATTATAAAGTCCATGGAGAATGAGAGCACCTCCTCCCAACTGCCCACTGCACTGAGAATAGGGAACACTGTCACCACCGATAATTCCACGATTATTGTGAATTTCAGTAAGATTTTTTTTACGGCTTACCCCAGGTCAGCAGTCCTGCACCCCCCACAGCAAATTGACCAAGCCTCCCCATTTCTCATTCACCCAAATCCAGACACCCGATGTTCTGGAAGAGCTGCAAATCTGGATCCCTCCAAATCAGCTGGGCTATACAATCTGGACCCTCTCTTTCTAGAATTATCCGCCGAAATTGTTACAACCGTTCAACCTCTCTTTCGTATAGTTTGAGATCCCCAAAGATTGGAAAGCTGCCGCGGTCATCCCCCTCTTCAAGGGGGAGACACTCTAGACCCAAACTGCTATAGACCTATATTTATCCTACCCTGGCTTTCTAGGTCTTCGAAAGCCAACCGTACTTACTCTGCTATGCAATCTGGTTTCAGTGAATCTGGGTGCACCTCAGGCACGCTCAAGGTCCTAAACCATATCATAACCGCCATCGATAAGAGACAATACCGTGCAGTTGTATTCATCGACCTGGCCAGGGCTTTCGACTCTGTCAACCACATTCTTATTGTTGGACTCAACAGCTTTGGTTTCTCAAATGACTGCCTCACTGGTTCACCAACTACTTCTCAGACAGAGTTCAGTGTGTCAAATCGGGCCTGTTGTCTTGACCTCTAGCAGTCTCTATATAGGGGTGCCACAGGGTTCAATTCTCCGGCCGACTCTTCTCTCTGTATACATCAATGATGCCGCTCTTGCTGCTGGTGATTCTCTAATCCACCTCAAACCAGACGACACCATTCTGTATACTTAAAAAAACTTTTTGAACTAAGCAAGTCAGTTAATTAAGAACAAATTCTAATTTTCAATGACAGCCTAGGAACAGTGGGTTTAACTAGCTGTTCAGGGGCAGAACAACAGATTTGTACCTTCTCACCTAGGGGATTTGAACTTGCAACTTTTTGGTTACTAGTCTAACACTCTAACCACTAGGCTATCCTGCCGCCCTTGGACCTTCTTTGGACACTGTGTTAACTAATGTCAAGATGAGCTTCAATGCCATTCAACTCTCCTTCTGTGGCCTCCAACTGCTCTTAAATTCAAGTTAAACTAAATGTGTGCTCGATTGCTGCCAGCACCTGCCTGCCCATCCAGCATCATTACTCTGGACAGTTCTAACTTAGAATATGTGGACAACTACAAATACATAGGTGTCTGGTTAGATTGTTAACTGTCTTTCCAGACTCACATTAAGCATCTCCAATCCAAAATTAAATCGAGAATCGGCTTCCTATTTCGCAACAGCATCCTACACTCATGCTGCCAAAAATCCCCTCGTAAAACTGACTATCCTAGCAATCCTTGACTTCTGCGATGTCATTTACAAAATAGCACACTCTACTCAGCAAATTGTATGCTGTGCCATCTGTTTTGTCACCAAATCCCAATATACTACCCACCACTGCGACCTGTATGCTCTCATTGACTGGCCCTCGCTTCATATTTGTCAACAAACCCATTGGTTCCAGGTCATTTACAAGTCTCTGCTAGGTAAAGCCCCGCCTTATCTCAGTTCACTGGTCACGATAGCAGCAACTACCCGTAGCACGCGCTCCAGTAGGTACATCTCACTGGTCACCCCCAAAACCAATTCCTCTTTTGGCCGCCTTTCCTTCCAGTTCTCTGCTGCCAATGACTGGAACAAATTGCAAAAACCATTGAAGCTGGAGACTCATATCTCTCTCTCTACCTTTAAGCACCAGCTGTCAGAGAAGCTCACATATTACTGCACCTGTACGTAGCCCATCTGTAAATAGCCCATCCAACTACCTCATTCTCATACTGTTATTTTTTTTTTGCTCCTTTGCACCCCAGTATCTCTACTTGCACAGTCATCTTCAGGACATCTATCACTCCAGTGTTTAATTGCTATATTGTATTATTTTGCCACTATGGCCTATTTATTCCCTTACCTCCCACATCGTACCTCATTTGCACTCACTGTATATAGACTTCTTCTATTGTGTGTTGTTTGTTTATTCCATATGTAACTCTGTGTTGTTGTATGTGTCAAACTGCTGTGCTTGGCCATGTTGCAGTTGTAAATGAGAACTTGTCCTCAACTGCCCGACATGGTTAAATAGAGGTGAAATAAAAATAAATAATACATTATATTATAAAAATACTCCCACTATCGAAAGAAAATGGTTGGGATAGCCATTTAAAATGTTTTTATTTGTTTTTAAATCTACTGTATATCACATACAGTGGGGCAAAAAAAGTATTTAGTCAGCCACCAATTGTGACAGTTCTCCCATTTAAAATGTAATTTTCATCATAGGTGCACTTCAACCATGACAGATAAAATGAGGGAAAAAAATCCAGAAAATCACATTGTAGGATTTTTTATGAATTTATTTGCAAATTATGGTTGAAAATAAGTATTTGGTCACCTACAAACAAGCAAGATTTCTGGCTCTCACAGACCTGTAAGAGTCCTTTAAGACCTTTAAGAGGCTCCTCTGTCCTCCACTCGTTACCTGTATTCATGGCACCTGTTGTTATCAGTAAAACGGTTAGCCAGGCTGATTAAGGTAGTATATACATGTAGATATGGTTAAAGTGACTATGCATATATAACAGAGTTGCGTAAAAGAGGGGGTTGGCGGGTGGGACACAATGCAGATAGCCCGGTTAGCCAATGTGCGGGAGCACTGGTTGGTCAGCCCAATTGAGGTAGAATTTACATGAATCTATAGTTAAAGTGACTATGCTTATATGATAAACAGAGAGTAGCAGCAGAGTAAAAAGAGGGGATGGGTGGGTTAGGGGGGCACACAATGAAAATAGTCCTGGTAGCCATTTGATTACCTGTTCAGGAGTCTTATGGCTTTGGGGTAAAAACTGTTGAGAAACCTTTTTGTCCTAGACTTGGCACTCCGGCAGCGCTTGCCATGCGATAGTAGAGAGAACAGTCTATGACTGGGGTGACTGGGGTCTTTGACCATTTTTAGGGCCTTCCTCTGACACCGCCTAGTGTAGAGGTCCTGGATGGCAGGCAGCTAAGCCCCAGTGGTGTACTGGGGCGTACGCACTACCCTCTGTAGTGCCTTGCGGTCAGAGGCCGAGCATTGCCATACCAGGCAGTGATGCAACCAATCATCTTGATGTTGCAGCTGTAGAAACTTTTGAGGATCTCAGGACCCATGCCAAAGTTTTGTTTCCTGAGGAGGAATAGGCTTTGTTGTGCCCTCTTCACGGCTGTCTTGGTGTGTTTGGACCATTCTAGTTTGTTGTTGATGTGGACACCAAGGAACTTGAAGCTCTCAACCTGCTCCACTACAGTGAGAATGGGGGTGTGCTCGGTCCTCCTTTTCCTGTAGTCCACAATCATCTCCATAGTCTTGGTTACGTTGAGGAATAGGTTGTTATACTGGCACCACCTGGCCAGGTCTTTGACCTCCTCCCTATAGGCTGTCTCGTCGTTGTCGGTGACCAGGCCTACCACTGTTGTGTCGTCTGCAAACTTAATGATGGTGTTGGAGTAATGCCTGGCCATGCAGTCGTGTGTGAACAGGAGTACAGGAGGGCACTGAGCACGCACCCCTGGGGAGCTCCAGTGTTGAGGATTAGCGTGGCAGATGTGTTGCTACCGACCCTCACCACCTGGGGGCGGCCTGCCAGGAAGTCCAGGATCCAGTTGCAGAGGTTAGGTGTTTAGTCCCAGGATCCTTAGCTTAGTGGTGAGCTTTGAGGGGACTATGGTGTTGAACGCTGAGCTGTAGTCAATGAATAGCATTCTCACGTAAGTATTTATTTTGTCCCACCTGGACAAAAGGGCAGTGTGGAGTGCAATAGAGATTGCATCATCTGTTTGGGTGGTTGTTTGGGTGGTTTGGGCGGTTGTGGATCTGTTTTGGCAGTAGGCAAATCTACAGACGTCAGTGCTACGTGTCTTTAGTCATTTAGACAGGTTGCCTTCGTGTTCTTGGGCACAGGGACTATGATGGTCTGCTTGAAACATGTTGGTATTACAGACTCAATCAGGCACATGTTGAAAATGTCAGTGAAGACACCTGCTATGCCCTGCGACGAACCATCAAAGTAAGTAAATGCACAGGTTTAGATAGTTATTTATTATTATTTAGTACATAGTATTATTGGTCAAGTGATGGTAAGTCAAATGTGTACTTATTACAATTTCAAATGAATTAAATCAGTAACAAGGCAGTTACTAACTAAATGTGAAATCCTACCACCTGTTAACCTGTTACTCCTACCCCCTACTTTTCGAACATTCTGTTAAAAATCGTGCAACATTTCAGCGCCCTGCTGCTCATGCCAGGAATATAGTATATGCATATGATTAGTATGTGTGGATAGAAAACACTCAGACGTTTATAAAACTGGTTAAATCACGGCTGTGACTATAACAGAACGTGCGTTTCATCGAAAAGTGCAGGAAAATCTGATCACTGAAAATGGAAAAATATATCCATGCGCGACTTGAACCCATGATAAAGGTGAACCACATTTAATGGGGCTGAGGTTGCAATACCTACAGCTTCCACACGTTGTCTAGTGTCTTGTCATTTGCCTACTATTTGTTTCTTGGTCAAACAGACGCAAGGCAGCGCAGTTCTTCCGGTCTCCGACCGGATATTTTGGTTGAGATTTACCCGGACATTATTTCCAGATGGACAGCTAAAGAATATACTTCGCCTCGTGATCAATTTGATCGCTTATTAACGTTTACTAATACCTAAAGTTGCATTACAAAAGTATTTCGAAGTGTTTTGTGAAAGTTTATTGTCAACTTTTTTAAATAAAAAAAAATGACGTTACGTTATAAGACGCCACTTTTTTTTGTTTATCACACAGTCTTCATAGATCGATATCTAGGCTATATATGGACCGATTTAATCGAAAAAAAATACCCAATAGTGATTATGGGACATCTATGAGTGCCAACAAAGAAGATGGTCAAAGGTAATGAATGTTTTATATTTTATTTGTGCGGTTTGTGTAGTGACGACTATGCTAATTATTTTGTTTACGTCCCCTGCGGGTCTTTTGGGGTGTTACATGCTATCAGATAATAGCTTCTCATGCTTTCGCCGAAAAGCATTTAAAAAATCTGACTTGTTGCCTGGATTCACAACGAGTGTAGCTTTAATTCAATACCCTGCATGTGTATTTTAATGAACGTTTGAGTTTTAACTAGTACTATTAGCATTTAGCGTAGCGCATTTGCATTTCCAGATGTCTAGATGGGACGCCTGCGTGTCAGGTAGGAGCAAGAGGTTTTAAGATCGGAGAGAGGACAAAGGAGAGAGATCTCATGGCCAAAACGGCCTATGAGGGAAGAGCAGGACAATACCCAACCTCTGTCTCAGACAGCATAGGTGGAAAAGTAGTGATATGACATGGAATATACCATGTCAAAAAACAATTCACAACATAGGAGCGTTCCTGAAAGCACACCACAAGGCTACATACTAAGAGTTAGATGACAAAATAGCAGACACTCTCAAACTTGTACAAGCTCGGCTCAAGAGTATGATTAAAAATAAGACTTTATACATTTTTTTACTTCACTTTAATTCAGTCGGTCAGTATAAATTATTGTGCTGGTACAAAAGGAATGCAGTATGTTAAACTGGCATTTTGATTATTTGTTTCCTGAAAATAATGAACAATTTGTGCTTTTGTGACTTCCGGGAGCAAATTCGATGAAGCAACTGTGGATGAGGACGGAGCAGCAGCAGCAGCGCCTGAATAAACATTACATAGTTAACTTTTAGCTTCAAGCAGTTTTACACTTCTTGATTGGAGTGCAGTGTTGATGTTTTTACTGACTTGTTTTGTGAGCTTATTGCTGTGATTTTGTTTCCCTATCTATTGTGATAGTTTTTTAAAAAAGTTTTTAAAAAATAAGTATTGTCTGGAATTTTGTATACTTTGTCAGTGGACACCTACCGACATGATACGTTTAGCAGGGTAGATTAAATGACATGTCTTATGTCATTAGATATTCAGGGGCCCCCCTCATTTCAACGTCGTTAAGTGACTTGGGAAGTAACTTGTGTCAACTGACACCACATGTACATCTACAGTAGGAGATATTTCATTAAAAGATTATTTTTAAGTTAACCTCATAACATTGTCATATGTCAAAGTATATTAAATCCCCGTGGATTGATGAGAAAATTGAGAAAATTGTGTGGTTGAGAGGGATGAGGCAAAAGGAATGGCAAATATGTCTGGTTACACAACCGATTGGCAAACATATTGCAAATTGAGAAATCATGTGACTAAACTGAATAAAAAGAAGACACTACACTATGAAACAAAGATAAATTACGTAAAACATTTGTGAAAAACTTTGAAGCACCTTAAATTACATTTTTGTAAAAAAGGCTCCATCATTCATTGAATCACATGGCTCATTCATCACAAAACCAACTGATATTGCCAACTAATTTAATGTTTTTTTTTTTAGCAAATTTAGGCATGTTCTGCCAGCAACAAATGACACTACACATCAAAATATATCTGACCAATTTATGATTATGAAAGACAAGCGTTGTAATTTTGAATTCTTGTTAAGGTTTTCTTTCGTCGAAGGAGATGAGGACCAAAATACAGCGTGGTTATTTCGATACATCTTTAATAAACGATAAACACAAACAATACAAAACAATAAATGTAAGGTGAAAACCTAAACAGCCTATTCTGGGGCAAACAAAAACAGTTCCCAATCAGAGACAATGATAAACACCTGCCTCGGAGAACCACTCCAGGCAACCATAGACTTTTCTAGACAACCCCACTATACCACAATCCCAATACCTACAAAAACCCCAAGAAAAAACACACCACATAATAAACCCATGTCACACCCTGGCCTGACCAAAATAATAAAGAAAACACAAAATACTTAGACCAGGGCGTGACAGAATCCCCCCCCCAAGGTGCGGACTCCCGGCCGCACACCTAAACCCATAGGGGAAGGTCCGGGTGGGCGTCTGTCCACGGTGGCGGCTCCGGCGCGGGACGTGGACCCGACTCCAACATAGTCTCAGTCCGCTTAATACCAGTTCTTAGATATGCGACCCTCGCCGCCAACCTTGGCCTAGTAACCCTAACCAAGGGCCCCACTGGACTGAGGGGTAGCTCGGGACTGAGGGGTAGCTCGGGACTGAGAGGAAGCTCAGGCAGGTTGATGACTCTGGCAGAACCTGGCTGGCTGATGGTTCTGGCAGATCCTGGGAGACTCTGGCAGCACTGAACAGGCGGGAGACTCTGGCAGCGCTGAACAGGCGGGAGACTCTGGCAGCGCTGAACAGGCGGGAGACTCTGGCAGTGCTGAACAGCCGGGAGACTCTGGCAGCGCTGAACAGGCGGGAGACTCTGGCAGCACTGAACAGGCAGGAGACTCTGGCAGCGCTGAACAGGCGGGAGACTCTGGCAGCGCTGAACAGGCGGGAGACTCCGGCAGCGCTGGACAGGCGAAGCGCACTGTAGGCCTGATGCGTGGTGCTGGCACTGGTGGTACTGGGCCGAGGACACGCACAGGAAGCCTGGTGCGGGGAGCTGCAACCGGAGGGCTGGTGCGTGGAGGTGGTACTGGATAGACCGGACCGTACAGGCGCACTGGAGCTCTTGAGCACCGAGCCTGCCCAACCTTACCCGGTTCAATGCTTACTCTAGCCCGGCCGATATGAGGAGCTGGTATGTACCGCACCGCGCTATGCACCCGCACTGGAGACATCGTGCGCTCCACAGCATAACACGGTGCCTGCCCGGTCTCTCTGCCCGGTCTCTCTAAGCACAGGAAGTTGGTGCAGGTAGTTGGTCCTCCCTGTGTGCCTCCACCCAAGACATTTCTGGGGCTGACTCTCGGGCTTCCATCCACGTCGTCGTGCTGCCTCCTCATACCAGTGCCTCTCCGCTTTCGCCGCCTCCAGCTCTTCTTTGGGGCGACGATATTCTCCAGGCTGTGCCCAGGGTCCTTTTCCATCCAAGATTTCCTCCCATGTCCAGAAATCTGGAATTCGCTGCTCCTGCCTGTCACCACGCCGCTTGGTCCTTTTTAGGTGGGTGATTCTGTTAAGGTTTTCTTTTGTCGAAGGAGAGGAGGACGAAAATGCAGCGTGGTTATTTCGATACATCTTTAATAAACGATAAACACAAACAATACAAAACAATAAACGTAACGTGAAAACCTAACCAGCCTATTTTTTTTAAAATAAAAAATAATTTATTATCTTCAATACCATTCATTCTTTACAACTCATAATTTTCATACATACTCAAATAATGGTATTTTAATTAAACTAATTTAACTAAACATAAACCCCAAACAAAACCTCAGGGGAGCATCTTCCCTCCCGTCACCCTACAAAATACCTTTCCCTATCTCCCTAATCTATCCCCTTACAAATCTAAATGACACCAAGCCCTAAACCCCCCTTCCACCTCCCCCGAGCAGCATGCTGCCCCCACTTCCTGCCTTTCTGACCTCCTCGTACAGGTGCCTGTGATCTAAACCTACTCGGGCAACTTCAACCTCAGGGTGCGCACGCAGCCACTTGGCCGCATGGCCAAAGTGCCACGGCAGCTGTTCCGCCCGAGGACCCGTGTTAGACCACACCATTACACTTCTCGCCTGATACGAGAAGAACACCCGCAGGAGGTAACCGGACGGGTGTATCACTGGCTGAGCAAGCTCCATTTAACAAGAAAGAAACAAAAATTGTGTCCAGCTTGAGGGGGAAATGTGGTACCCCCCTACCTCCCTCCCCGATGGGACAGATCATGCGTGCCCTGGCGACCCACTCGCACCTGCCACTCCACATAAACTGAAACACAAGCCTCACTAGAGGCCTCCTCAGACAAGCCGACAATGGGTAGATGTATGCCAAATACAAAAGAGACGCCAACACATTAGGACCAGGACTTTGCCCCTTAAAAGACAAATACCTAGCCTTCCACATTGCTAGCTTCCTCTGTACCACTGCGATACGCATGTTCCAGTTTAGCGTCGCTGAGCCGGAGGTCTCAAAATGGACCCCGAGAATCCTCAGGGCCCCCTCACAGAGAGATAACCCCCCCAGGCACATCTGTTCTACCGCGCCATTTTCTGAAAAACTTCTCGGAAAACTTTGCATGGTTCAGAACTGCTCCCGACGCTCGGGTGAAATCCCCAAAGATGGCAAGGGACCTTGTCAGGCACGAGTCATTGCACAGCAGCAAGGAAGTGTCGTCGGCGTACTGCGTCATCTTAACACGCAGCCCACCACTTCCAGGGATCAACAAGCCTTCCACCCCTGTGTCTGCCCTAATGGCAGCCCCCAGAGGCTCCATGTACAGAACGAAGAGGAGAGCCGAGAGTGGGCACCCCTGCCTGACCCCAGACGAGAGGTCAAAAACATCACCCAAGTGACTATTTACACTAACTCGGCACCCCTCTCCGACATATAATGTACGAATCCATCCTATGAACTTCTCCCCAAATCCTAATCGACCTAACACTCTGAATAAAAAGGATCTATTCACACGATCAAAAGCTTTCGCCTGATCTAGCGCTGCTACCATTAAAGGCAGTCCTCTATCCTCAACCCAAGCGATGGAGTCCCTGATTAACTGTAGGTTCCATCTAATAGAGTGGCCCTCTACCCCGCACGTCTGATCCTCATGGATGACGTAGGGAAGGGCTGTGCGCAACCGGTCTGCTAAAACCCTTGCAAGTAGCTTGTAATCTACACACAGCATGGTCAACGGCCACCAGTTGCCAAGGTCTGTTACTTCCCCCTTCTTATATAAAAGTGACAGCACACCAACAGCCATTGATCCCCCCGGGACCCCCGTCTCAGGGATGGCCTTCAAGACTTCGAGGACCACTGGTCCGAGTATACCCCAAAACTTGAGATAAAACTCAGCCGGCAGCCCATCCGTCCCAGGCACCTTCCCTTTTCCCATCCTCCTAAGAGCGCTCTCAACCTCTTCTAGTGAAATCTGGGCCTCCATCACTTCTCTAATGTCCTCCGGCAACCGCCTGGACAAGTGTTCTAAAAACACATTTCCCTACTCTACATCTATTTCCCTTTCCTTAAATAAACCTTGGAAATTATCAGTTGTCACCCTGACCATATCCTCTGGTTCTCTAACTATACTACCATTTTCTTCCCTAACGCCATGCATTACCTTCCTACTCTGTCTGGCCCTAACCGACTTAAAGAACATAGCAGAACAAGTCTCATTATGTTCTAGAAAGCCACTATGCGCACGCTCCAGGAAAGCCCAGGAGAGCTGCGCCTTTAGGGTTGCAGATCTCTCCCAGTCAAACGACCCGCCGAGGTTGCCTGCCTCGTACTCGAGTTCAATTAACCTTTGGATACGATCCACCTCCCTCCTCTCCTCCCTTTTTTCCTCTTACAATACCCTATTATAAAAGCCCTAATCCTCACCTTAACTAATTCCCACCACTCTAATACCCCCTCGCACATGGACCGGAGGCCTTCAAGCCTCCAAAAGAAACCATTAAACTCGTCAACAAAAGCCTGATCCTCCAGCACATCCCGATCTAACTTCCAGTACCCCCTACCAAAGAGGCAGACTGGCGACCCCACCTGCAGGAGCACCCCGTCGTGATCCGAAAAGAAAACAGGCAACAGCCGCCCAGACTTACCCAAAGACCTGGGTACAAAAATATAAATGTAGTCCTGTAGCTCAGTTGGTAGAGCATGGCGCTTGTAATGCCAGGGTAGTGGGTTCGATTCCCGGGACCACCCATACGTAGAATGTATGCACACATGACTGTAAGTCGCTTTGGATAAAAGCGTCTGCTAAATGGCATATATTATATTATTATATTATATAGTTGAGCCTCCGCTCAACCCCCCTGGAGTTGCGCCATGTAGGACCGGCCATTTTCGGAGTAGTGTGCAGACCACCATCTACCAGACCATGGCAAAGCCATTAGCCCGGCAATGGCGCCTGCACTGCTATTCCTAAATCTGTATTAAAATCCCCCCCTATCACTAATTTCCTATTTGTGACACACAGGGGCGTCAGACAGTCCACCATCTCCCTCCTGTCTGCCACCACCTGTGGCCCATACACCACCACTAATCTAAATTTACAATCTCTTATCGTGACATCCACCCCTATAACCCTCCCCTGCATTACCACAAAAGAATCCTCCACTTTTACCTCCCTGTGCCCACACAAAATCCCTACCCCCGATGAGTGCACCCCCCCAATACCGTGCTCAGTTTTTTGGCGGCATAATTCTTGTGAAAGCGGGAAAAATCCATAAATTAGCCACGTCATTGTCTAAACACGAGGTTCAAAGCGTGGAAAAAAAGTAGCGGCTTATAGTCCGGAAATTACGGTAGCTACTTGTTTTGTAAGCTTTGACCATATGGCATGGTAGTTATTACTTGGCTCAGATGACAGGAAGGGTGGAGGTGGCAGGCTTTCTGTTGCCTCTTGAGACTCATTATTACTCCTCACCACAGGAGTTTCCTTCTATGATCTAAAGTTGTATTGTTGTTTCTTAGACATGAGTGAACAAAGCCCTAATGCGAAGCACAGGTCTCACTATGTTGTTGCTATGCATTCTTAGGAAATGTTACAGATGAGTTGTTATCAAGATATCATATGAATGAAATGTTGCATGTGCAAGTTAAGAAGGATGGGATTTTTGCCTTAATGATATTTCTTTGAGTCATTCACTATGTATAATGTTTTCCTAATAATTTTTTTTCTAGATCTTTTGTTACTACATTCAGTTTTGCCTAGTCCTTAGTGTAGTTTAGTCAACATTCCAGGAGATAGCGCTATATAGATAAAGTTAAAGCACTGCCTGGCTTGCTTTATTGATTTGGTACATTTTTCACATGTGTTTATGAATTACATTTCAAGATCCATCATCAATTGAACTTCCTCTGCAAAGCAGTTTGTGAACTAAAGAAAAAGTGAAATGAGTAAAGAAATTAAGTATTACCTCAAAAAAAGTTAAAGATCAAACCACTTAAAAAACGAATTTGAGCTCTGGAGAAATGAATGGAATTTGATTGTGTATATGAAAAAACAAAACTAAATGTCCGTCTTCCAGTTTAGCTAGTCCCCTTTAGCTCATTAGATAGAATTACAGAGATGTTTACATACAAGAATGTGTTGATTGAGCTATAACAAGTTGAAATGAAACATTTAAATTGTTGGTGGTGTGATTCTTGTGAATAATTACATGTGATGTCCGCAAATGTGCATATTCACTGTGGATGAAATATGTGCCTTGGTTGGTTATCAATTGCACACCCATCAAGGAATGGGGCTATAATCCCCAGGTTCCCTTAGAATAATCCCTCACCGCAAGACTCATACATAGGACTTTGGCGTCTCTGCTCTGCTGAACCTCTGACTGAACTCCCTGCTGTCTATGTGCACAGCATGCATCTATGTGCACAGATGCATGCTATCCTCTTCTTACTGTTAATTTTAAAAAATAAGTGCACAATCTATTTTCTTATGATTTATTTTGAGCACAATGCAAAGGCGTGAAATATAATTCAAAGAGATGGAATATATTTAGAAATACGTATTTTTATTTTTGATTATGATATATGCATATGGTCAAGTCCTTTTTCGTATACGATATGTGTGATGTGTTTTTTTTGTACTTTTGAGTAGAATTTCCTATTGTTTTCCATAAATGTTGTTTTGTACCAGATCAGACACTCTGCGGCAAACTGGATTCCTTGGCAAGAACAATATCCTGCTAAGATGTTTTCATAGTAGTTATACAATACTTATATAAGTAACCAATGTTGCCTTTTGGCAGCTTCATGGTTACATTTTAAGTAAAGTAAGGAAATGCAACCCTGACAGTGTACAATTAACTTGAACCTCTACAGGCTTGGTGGGTCCCCCGTGGGATGGTTGAGCTAACGTTGGCTAATGTGATTAGCATGAGGTTGAAAGTAACAAGAACATTTCCAAGGACATAGACATATCTGATAATGGCAGAAAGCTTAAATTCTTGTTAATCTAACTGCACTGTCCAATTTCCAGTAGCTATTACAGTGAAAGGTTACCATGAGTGCACAGTTATGAACTTGAAAATGTATTAATAAACCAATTCGGCACATTTGGGCAGTCTTGATACAACATTTTGAACAGAAATGCAATGGTTCATTGGTTCAGTCTACAATTGTAGACATACACTGCTGCCATCTAGTGGCCAAAATCTAAATTGTTCCTGGGCTGGAATAATACGTTATGGCCTATCTCTTGCATTTCAAAGATGATGGTACAAACAAAAACAAAAACAAAAAACGTTTTTTCCTTTGTATTATCTTTTACCAGTTCAAATGTGTTATGTTTTTCTACATTCATTTAACATTTCCTTTCAAATGGTATCAAGAATATACATATCCTTGCTTTCGGTCCTGAGCTACAGGCAGTTAGATGTGGATATGTCATTTCAGGCGAAATGTAAAAAAAGAGACGGATCCTTTTAAGCCACAAAGTATTTTGGGCATGTCTTTCGGGATTAGAAGCATGATTTCAAAGTGATTTCCACTAAAGCACTAAAGATTCCTTGTCCTATCGCTTCCTCAAGGTGTCAACAGTCTTCAGGCATAGTTTCAGGCTTTTATTTTGAAAAATGAGCCAGAACGATAACATCGCGTCAAGTAGTCACATGAGTTTTGCTTGCGCAACAGAGTTGGATAGGTATCGCTTTTCCCTCTCCTACTGTGAAAGACATATGCGGTTGATATATTATTGATTAAATATTTTAAAAACAACCTGAGGATTGATTATAAAAAACAGTTGACATGTTTCTGTGGACATTACGGATATTATTTGGAATTTGTCTGCGTTGTCGTGACCGCTCTTTCCTGTGGATTTCTGAACATAATGCGCCAAACAAACAGAGGTATTTTGGATATAAAAATAATCTTTATGGAACAAAAGGAACATTTGTTGTGTAACTGGGAGTCTCGTGAGTGAAAACATCCGAAGATCATCAAAGGTAAACGATTAATTTGATTGCTTTTCTGATTTTCGTGACCAAGCTACCTTCTTGCGGCGACCCATCCCGGATCCGGTATCGTGACTACGGCTCAAGCTCATTACCATAACGCAAAATGCAAAAAAATATTCTTAGAAATATTTAACCTCCACACATTAACAAGTCCAATAGCTCAAATGAAAGATAAACACCTTGTTCATCTACCCAGCAAGTCAGATTTCTAAAATGTTTTACGGCGAAAACATAGCACATACTTATATTAGACCACCACCGAAACAAAAGACGAGAGGCAGCCATTTTGTCCCAGAAAATATAAAATTATAAAAGCAGGATTAAAAAATAAATCATTCACTAACCTTTTGAAAATCTTCATCAGATGACAGTAATAGTACATGTTACACAATACATTTTTTTTTCAATAATATGCCATTTATATCCATAAATCTCTGTTTACAAAGACGACATTTCAAAAAATGCTACTCAAACGTCCGGAGAAATGATGATAGCTCCGACAGATAACGTCAGATAACAAGCAATAAACATGACTAAATATACATGTTCTACATATAGTTACAAAGATACACTTCTTCTTAATGCAACCGCTGTATTAGATTTATTTTTAACGTTACAGATTTCGTTCACTGGCTATACAATGAGACGGCGCTCAGATATTAGCAGTATGTCTCCTCTACGTTTGGAGTCCACAGAAACCCAAAATAACCACATAAATATTCCCTTACCTTTGATGTTCTTCGATCAGAAGACGTAGAAGGAGTCATACTTACCCAATACATCGTTTGGTTTCACGTTGTGTGTCTCTGTATTAGCATATGCTAACAGCTTCAGCTGAAATGCAACCAAAATGACTTCTGGTCCCGCACTCTTGCGCATCAAAACTTCAAATTTACATATTATATGTCGACTAAACTGGTCAAACTATGTGCAGAATCGAGCTTTATGATGTTTTTAACATGTAAAACAATGATCAGTGCGAACAGACAAACCGCCTTCAATTGCTGTTACTTGGAAAAGAACGTGCCCCAAATCGGCAATAGAGTGCATGTATTTGAGAGTGACACTAACATTTTCGCCCGCCAAACGACGAGGACTCGCGGGATTCTCACAATGAACGCGCCATTTGAAAGCAGGCATCGCGCTGAACACATACATACTGTTCCCAGATCGGTAGCTGCCTGGGAAGGGTGGGGGCGATGACGTCAAAGTTGACCCAACTTTTCTCTTGACAAGAGAGAGTTTGGGAGAAAGGCTGCCCTGAGAGTTCTGCTTTACATACAGACATAATTTAAACGGTTTTAGAAACTTTAGAGTGTTTTCTATTCAATAATTATTATTATATGCATATATTAGCAATTTTGGGAAAAAATATTTTCAGTTTACTATGAGCACGCACTTCCTCCAAAGGGGGCAGTATTGAGGCCTAGTCTTAAGAGGTTAATGTTTGGTTATGCGATCGATAAAGTTACACAAACGTTTGAATTGCTTTCGCTGTAAAGCATAATTTCAAAATCTGAGACGACAGGTGGATTAACAAAAGGCTAAGCTGTGTTTTGCAATATTGCACTTGTGATTTCATGAATACGAATATTTTTAGTAATATTATTTGACTGAAGCGCTATGCTATTCAGCGGTTGCTGATGACAATTATCCCGCTTAAGCGATGGGTAGCATCAAGAAGTTAATGACTCCAACCTAAGTGTATGGTCACTTTCGACTTCAATTGTATATATATATATATATGTCACGCCCTGATCTGTTTCACCTGTTCCTTTGACTGTCTCCACCCCTCCAGGTGTCGCTTATTTTCCCCAGTGTATTTTTCCCTGTGTTTCCTGTCTCTCTGTGCCAGTTCGTCAAGTCAACCAGTGTGTTTTTCCCATACTCCTTTTGCTGTTCTCTTTTTGATAGAATTCCCGGTTTTGACCCCTGCCTGACTCTGAACTACTTTCCTGCCTGCCTGATCATCCTGCCTACTCTGACCTTGATTCTATCTGTACTGGATTTGACACTTTTGCCTGTCTACGACCATTCTCTTGCTTTACCCTATTGGATTAATAAATATTGTAAGACTAACCATCTGCCTCCTGTGTCTGCATCTGGGTCTCGCCTTGTGTCATGATAATATAGCCTACATATTATATGCAGTACCAGTCAACTTTGGACACAATGGTTTTTATATATTTGTAATATTTTTCTACATTGTAAAAGAATAGTGAATACATCAAAACTATGAAATAATACATATGGAATCACGTAGTAACCAAAAAATATTAAACTGCCTTGACAGCTTTGCACACGCACACTCTTGACATCCTCTCAAACAGATTCATGAGGTAGTCAGCTGGAAGGACACCTTGAAATGCATGTGCTAATTTGTGGAATTTCTTTCCTCCTTAAAGCTTTTGAGCCAATATGTTGTGTTGTGACAAGCTAGGGGTGTGTACAAGAAATAGCCCTATTTGGTAAAAGACCAAGTCCATATTCTGTCAAGAACAGCTCAAATGAGCAAAGAGACACAACAGTCATGAAGGTCCCTTTAAGACATGAAGGTCAGTCAATATAGAACAGTAAAAGTACAAATATAAACACTTTCTCATTCCTTATATGCAATCCAGACTTAACGATTTTCTTGTTTTCTAAATGTACAGATAGCCAGGGACACATTGCAACACTGACATAATTTCCAAGCGAAGCATTTGTGTTTAGTGAGTCCGCCAGATCAGAGCCAGTAGGGATGAACAGGGGTGCTCTCTTGATAAGTGTGTGAATTACTATTTTCCTGTCCTACTAAGCATTCGAAATGTAACGAGTACTTTTGGGTGTCAGTGAAAATGTATGGAGTAAAAAGTACATTATTTTCTTCAGGAATGTTGCGGAGTAAAATAAAATATCTAAATAGTAAAGTAGAGCTGCCACAAAAAACTACTTAAGTAGTACTTTAAAGTATTTTTAAGTACTTTACACCACTGGATGGTCCACAGAAGATTGTCTTTTACCAAATAGGGCAAAGTCCTTATTATGGCAAGAACAGCTCAAATAAGCAAAGAGAGAAACGACAGTCCATCATTACTTTAAGACACGAAGGTCAGTCAATACGGAACAATTCAAGAGCTTTTAAAGTTTCTTCAAGTGCAGTCGCAAAAACCATCAAGTGCTATGATGAAACTGACTCTTATGAGGACCATCTGTCCTTTGGAGCCTGAATTTGAGATCTTTGGTTCCAACGGCCGTGTCTTTGTGAGACGCAGAGTAGGTGAATGGATGATCTTCGCATGTGTGGTTCACATGGTTCACAGGTGTGAAAGTGTGGGGGTGCTTTGTTGGTGATACTGTAAGTGATTTATTTTGAATTCAAGGCACACTAAAACAGAATTCTGCAGCGATACGCCATCCCATCTGGTTTGCACTTAGTTGGACTATCATTTGTTTTTCAACAGGACAATGAACCAAAACAGACCTCCAGGCTGTGTAAAGGCTATTTGACCAAGGAGAGTGGAGTGCTGGATGAGATGACCTGGCCTCCACAATCACCTGACCTCAACCCAATTGAGATGGTTTGGGATATCTACTGTACAAAGGCATACAGATGCCCATTATCAGCAACCATTACTCCCTGTTCCAACAGCATGTTGTGTTAGCTAATCAAAGTTTATCATTTAAAAAATACTAATTAATCATTAGAATTTTGGGGGGTAATTATGTTAAAACAGCTGAAAACTGTTGTTGTCACGTTCTGACCTTTATTTTCTGTGTTTTGTGTTTAGTTAGTATGGTCAGGGCGTGAGTTGGGTGGGTAGTCTATGTTTGTTTGTCTAGGTTTTGGGAATTTCTATGTTTCGGCCTAGTATGGTTCTCAATCAGAGGCAGGTGTCATTAGTTGTCTCTGATTGAGAATCATACTTAGGTGGCCTGGGTTTCACTGTGTGTTTGTGGGTGATTGTTTCCTGTCTCTGTGTATGCACCAGATAGGACTGTAATTTGAGTTTTCACGTTTTCTTGTTTTGTTAGTTTGTTCATGTGTACCTTAAAGCATTAAAGAAGTACCATGGAAAATTACCACGCCGCGTATTGGTCCTCTGATCCGTTTCGCCTCTCCTCTTCGGAGGAAGAGGAGGAAACTCGTTACAGAATCACCCACCACAATCGGACCAAGCGGCGTGGTAAAGGACAGCGACGACAGCAGCAGCAGCATCAACAACAGAGGCCACCATCACAGGACTCCTGGACATGGGAGCAGATATTGAACGGAGAGGGACCCTGGGCACGGGCTGGGGAAAATCGCAGCCCCAAAGCAGAGCTGGAGGCAGCGAAAGCTGATCGGCGGCAATATGAGGAGCCAGCACGGCAGTGCGACAGGTACGAGAGGCAGCCCCAAATTTTTTTTGGGGGGGGGGCACACGAGGGGTGGTACTAAGCCAGGTAGCAGACCTGAGCTCACTCCTCGTGCTTATTATGAGCAGCGCATTACTGGTCAGGCACCGTGTTATGCGGTTGAGCGCACGGTGTCGCCAGTGCGTGTCCATAGCCCGGTGCGCTATAGGGCAGCCCCCCGAGAGTGCCATGCGAGTGTGGGCATTGAGCCAGGGCGTATGGTGCCTGCTCAGCGGGTCTGGTCGCCGGTACGCAGTCTGGGTCCAGGTTATCCTGCGCCGGCTCTGCGTGCTGTGTCTCCGGGCGCTGGGAGGGTGCAGTGCGTCCTCTGCCTGCGCTCCGCTCGTACCGGGCAACTGTGGGAGTGGAGCCTAGGGGAGAGGTGCGTGTAGTAAGCACTAGATCTCCCGTGCTTACCCACAGCCCGGTTCAACCTGTGCCTGCACTTTTGAGGGTCCGGGCTCGAGTAGTTGTCCAGCCTGGGGAAGTGGTGCCAAGGTTGCGCACCAGAGCTCCAGTGCTCCCCACAGCCCGGTCTTTCAGGCTCCTCCTAACACCAAGCCTCCTGAAAGTCTCCCCAGCCTGGTAGTTCCTGTGGCAGCCCCACGCACCAGGCTGTCTCTCAGTCTCCTCCCTGCAGGTGCTCCCGCCTGTCCGGCGCCGCTGCCGGAGCGTTCCGCCTGTCCGGCGCCGCTGCCGGAGCCTCCCGCCTGTCCGGCGCCGCTGCCGGAGCCTCCCGCCTGTCCGGCGCCGCTGCCGGAGCCTCCCGCCTGTCCGGAGCCTCCCGCCTGTCCGGCGCCGCTGCCGGAGCCTCCCGCCTGTCCGGCGCCGCTGCCGGAGCCTCCCGCCTGTCCGGCGCCGCTGCCGGAGCCTCCCGCCTGTCCGGCGCCGCTGCCGGAGCGTCCCGCCTGTCCGGCGCCGCTGCCGGAGCCTCCCGCCTGTCCGGCGCCGCTGCCGGAGCCTCCCGCCTGTCCGGCGCCGCTGCCGGAGCCTCCCGCCTGTCCGGCGCCGCTGCCGGAGCCTCCCGCCTGTCCGGAGCCTCCCGCCTGTCCGGCGCCGCTGCCGGAGCCTCTCGCCTGTCCGGCGCCGCTGCCGGAGCCTCCCGCCTGTCCGGCGCTGCTGCCGGAGCCTCCCGCCTGTCCGGCGCTGCTGCCGGAGCGTCCCGCCTGTCTGGCGCCGCTGCCGGAGCGTCCCTCCTGTCCGGCGCCGCTGCCGGAGCCTCCCTCCTGTCCGGCGCCGCTGCCGGAGCCTCCCGCCTGTCCGGCGCCGCTGCCGGAGCGTCCCGCCTGTCCGGCGCCGCTGCCGGAGCCCCTCGGCCCAGAGGCGCCAGAGCCCCTCAGCCCAGAGGCGCCAGAGCCCCTGTCCCTTTGTCCAGAGCCCCTGTCCCTCTGTCCAGAGCCCCTGTCCCTTTGTCCAGAGCTTCTGCCCCTCTGTCCCGAGCTGCCCCTCTGTCCAGTGGGGTCATTGAGAGGGGTTGCCATGGTGAGAAAGCCACGGAGGCGGAAAATAAGGCGGACAAAGACAAGGGTGAAGTGGGGTCCGCGTCCCGCGCCAGAACCGCCACCGCGGACAGACGCCCACCCAGACCCTCCCCTATAGGTCAAGGTTTTGCGGCCGGAGTCCGCACCTTTGGGGGGGGGTACTGTCACGTTCTGACCTTTATTTTCTGTGTTTTGTGTTTAGTTAGTATGGTCAGGGCGTGAGTTGGGTGGGTAGTCTATGTTTGTTTGTCTAGGTTTTGGGAATTTCTATGTTTCGGCCTAGTATGGTTCTCAATCAGAGGCAGGTGTCATTAGTTGTCTCTGATTGAGAATCATACTTAGGTGGCCTGGGTTTCACTGTGTGTTTGTGGGTGATTGTTTCCTGTCTCTGTGTATGCACCAGATAGGACTGTAATTTGAGTTTTCACGTTTTCTTGTTTTGTTAGTTTGTTCATGTGTACCTTAAAGCATTAAAGAAGTACCATGGAAAATTACCACGCCGCGTATTGGTCCTCTGATCCGTTTCGCCTCTCCTCTTCGGAGGAAGAGGAGGAAACTCGTTACAGTTGTTCTGATTAAAGAAGCAATAAAACTGGCATTCTTTAGAGTATCCAGAGCATCAGCATTTGTGGGTTCAGGCTCAAAATGGCCAGAAACGGCCTTCTATTCTTGTTTTGAGAAATGAAGGCCATTTCCATGCGAGAAATTTCCAAGAAACTGAAGATCTCGTGCAACATTGTGTAGTATAGAAAGAGGAGTGGGAGGCCCCGTTGCACAATTGAGCAAGAGGACAAGTACACTAGAGTGTTTAGTTTGAGAAACAGATGCCCTCAACTGTCCTCAAAAGTCCTCAACTGGCAGCTTCATTAAATAATACACGCAAAACACCAGTCTCAACGTCAACAGTGAAGAGGCGACTCCGGGATGCTGGCCTTCTAGGTAGAGTTGCAAAGAAAAAGACATATCTCAGACTGGCCAATAAAAATAAAAGATTAAGATGGGCAAAATAACACAGACACTGGACAGAGGAACTCTGCCAAGAAGGCCAGCATCCCGGAGTCGCCTCTTCACTGTTGACATTGAGACTTGTGTTTTGCAGGTACAATTTAATGAAGCTGCCAATATTTAACACTTTTTTGGTTACTACATGATTCCATATGTGTTATTGCATAGGTTTGATGTCTTCATTATTATTCTACAATGTAGAAAAAAGTACAAATAAAGAACAACCCTTGAATGAGTAGGTGTGTCCAAACTTTTGACTGGTACTGTATACTAAATAGTGTGCATAATGAATTAACTAAATATAACTTTGTAAAAGCTAAACTACACGAATGCACATTATTTGATGCAAATAATTGAGTCTATAGTCGTATAATTAAAAAAAAATACTATTTATTGACAGTACATGAAGCAGAATAGGAGCCCACAAAAAAAAGCTTTGAACAATTCATCTACATATCTGAATAATATAATACATTTTTCAGTAAACATGGCTCTATGGCTTTTAAGTTTGTGGATTAAGACTTAAAATAAATACACATAAACATATGCAGTTCTAATAAGGGAACTTGTGCTAGCTAAAGATACAATCAAAGCTGGAAGTATAAAGCAAAAAAAAAAAAGTGTAATGTATCCAGTCTAGCTATAGTGCATTCTACAACAGAATATTGGTATTGTAGTGTATTATACAGTTAACCATTTGGTAATATGAGGAGCAACATGAAACACTTGAATAAAGAGTACATTCTATAAGAATAAATACATACATTCATCTTGGAGGTTTTTGATCTCCAACATGAGAATATATTGTTTTTCACAATTGTTACCTATTCTTTGGATTAAATAGTTGTGCAGAAGAGACAAAGCTTTTCCTATTACAATCTTAAATGCATAAATTCTTTGAGAGATAAACGCTATACCTGCTATACCTGCATATTGCAGGTATTATTTTATTGACAATTTAATTGACAATTTAACCAAAGTGTGATGATTCCTTCCGTTCATATCAATGAAATAATTATTGCTAATGTACGTATTATCAGCTCCCCCCACTGTCTGTACAAGCAAAACAAACCTAACAAAACCGAGTTTCAGGGTGGAGAAAACCTGCTGCAGTTGCTCTTTCCCATTCACTTATTTTTCAAGCATAATTCTTTCCCTTAGTATCTTGCAGATAAGAACTACACAACTATGTAACAACTATGTAAAGGCAATACATTTTAATTAGAATATGGCAACCATATGAAGCATCTGCAAATCAAGCATTAGCCTGTAAGCAACAGTGTTACGATCACAAACTGACCATTAGCTAATCAAGAATATGAAATGCAAACATTCCATTGTTCTAACAGGACAGAGGCAGCACTGGTACTTTAGATGAAATTGTGGCTTTCCAAAAGGCACTAGCTTGGTTGAATATCTATCTTTCATAGTTAAAAAAATATATATATACACCTGCACAGATTGAGGTCTCTGTTTTTTCAAGGAATGTTCTTTTAATTCACTATACTCAAGGACTCAATGTAGATGCGATTTCTCAGTCCTTAGGCCACTTGAAGAGATGACTCAAGTCACAAAATTACAAAGCGGTACAAAACAGATCAAAAGTCAAATGTAACATGCATGTAAAGCTATCAGTGGTGAGTGTGAACAAGTGTTTAATTCTCACCATGAATGAAAAAACGTGACCTCGAATTTGGTTAGTTTCCCTATACTCTTATTTATTTCCAGTCAAAGGCACTTCTTTTGTTTGAAATTATCTCATTGTAAAGCCAAGAATGCAATCTGAAGATCTGTACACAAAACAAACACTTAGGCATTCAATAATTTACAATATCTGCAGACAGAAGTTAAAAAACACTCCTTGATCAACTGAAAAGCATACTTCTTGGGATTGAGCCTGGAAGGGGTGGTGCTACATACATTTTTTTCGAAGAGGTCAGCCATTTAATTTAATTTTCCATTTCTGTACATTGGAAAATCCTCTGAAATGGAACCTTCTGAAAGGCACACATTGGATTCTGATCTTCAGGATGCTGAATCTCTTGTATGTTCCACATAGTTGTTTTTTGGGCAGACTGCATGCAGATGTTATAAAAATTATTGGTATGGTATTTTCCTCTTTCTTCCCCCTCAGTCCTTCTGTGTCCATAATGAAAGTGGTGTTATGCAAGACTGTGGACGGAGATGCTTGAGAGATCGTTCCTGATGATCTCATTAACTGTGAAGAAAGGAGAAGGAAGATGTCAATATCTCACAATCTACATCAAAGCATCTCCGGTAGAGTTCATAGTATTTGAGAGCTATAGGTGTTTTAGCAGGTAATACGTCATAATATGTTCAATGCGTTTCAGTGTGAAAAATAGTCATTTGTTCAAACAGCGCAAAATAAATGGAGCCATGTTAACACAGATGAACAGCAGTCTCAGACTGTTTGGTTTGGAGGGGATACAGCTTCTTGCCCTCTACAAAATATCTAAATGCACTTCTCTCCCCTTTTCCTGCCTACTGCCACTCTTTCAGTGTTCCCACACTTGAAGAGCCCTGTCCCCTTTAATCAGCTGTGTTCTTTGGCTGATGGGAGGAAGTGACCAAACACCAAAGGGACCAACTGGAGATAAATAAACAATAATGTGCCAGTGTGGGCCTTCTGATCAAGAAGAAGATAGCAAAGGCAGCCATCTGGATTGAGGAGTCCACCATGAACCACTCACCCTTACAGTGCTGTTTTTTGGCAAGCCTCATCAGCTCTATAGTGTCTGGCAATATTTCACAATCTGGTAACATCTGAAAAACCAAGAGTTTGTAGTAAGAAAGGGTCTCCTTTGTATTAGAATAAGCCATGCCCCTTTATTACTTATAAGACCACATTCCTTCATCTCTGTTATAGTTATAGCTTCAGTATCTGAATAAATACAATACATTATTTTCCTATGACGATGATAGGGTAATGGGTCAATGGTACAAGGCACTTTTTAAATTTAGACAGACGCCTAATTGAGGAGCTCTAAAATGTCTTGATTTATTTTTGGGGGCCCTGGTCAAAAGTATTACACTATATTGGGAATAGGGTAATATTTGGTACTAAGCCTCTAACTGCCTCGGCAGCGGGTCCTCCATGACTCAGATCTAGCAACAGGCCCAGGATGTCTCACTGCTCCACCAGATATCAGCCATATAGGAAATGGGTGCGGGGTAGACCCCTGGAGCCTGGCAGCGGAAGCCAAGCGCACAAGCTTACAGAGGAATTCCCTCTGACCGAACACTGGATCTGCGGTGTTAGCTCACTCACGCCACAGCCAGGAGCTAGGGCCTGGAAAAGCAACCTGGAAATGTGAGATTTCCTCCAAACAATGGAGTGGTGCTTGTTCATTTGAGGTTGTGCGGTGCAACCCTTCCCTGTGTGACCCAGCACTGACACAGTCACTTCCACTCAGGGTTTTTCCTTCAGTTCCCTCCACAAGAAGAGTGACTGGGTGTGCCTTGCAGTGTTTGGCTGGTCTCAGAGGACAAACCCCGGAGGTGTTAACATGGAAGTCTTTGTGGTCCAAATCATGTGCAGGTCCAACTCATTTGAAATGGTCGCCACAGCTGAATGTGAAACATTAAAACTTTGTTCCACATAAGCAACCAATAAACTAAACTAAACAACTAAAGAGGTATTCCATAACATGTACAGGGATCTCGAAGACAAATCATTGGAATTTTAAAAATAGTGAAGATATTTTATTTTGGCAGTACAAACAAAACTTCCCTCTGAATCTGAGCCATTAAGTTGTCGAGACAAAGTTAATGTGTTTGGCCAGCTGATCGACTGCTATTAATAAAGAAATAGGATCTGAGTGTTGGCTAAATGAAGGAGTAGAGTTTTCACACGCGTGTGTCATAGAAACAGACACACTGAACCTATAATGTGTCTTTGAGGACAGGGGTGTATTTCAATGTGATACGACTTCATGAGTAACTTGGCAAGAGTAGATACTTGTCATTAGAGTTATAACATTTATATTCAGCGGCATTAAATCACCTTTTCTTGATCTGTCATAATAGGGTATTTAGAAAAAATGGATGGCTATTCAGTTTCCAAAGGTTCACCTCAGTGCTACAGTTTAATCTGTGTAATACAGTACATCACCAACAGACGGTTTCCAAGCCCATCTTTCAGATATGAATAAGGTATGTGCTATGAGAGCTGGGGCTTTTGTGAAGAGAAGACTCGCTATCTGTTGAAAGAGACCTTGGAGTAAGCTCTGTGCTTCAGTGTGGATTCAGTGTGGATAATGTACCATATTAGGACTCAGCTTCAATTTGATTAACATCTTTAACTCTATTGGGGTATAGGTACAATATACATCATGGCATTTTCTGATACATACAAGGTGCATAGTTTACCTTTAGCATAATCTTAAATTGAAAGCACCACATTAAGTTTCTTAGTCTTTGTCAGCAAGAAAGGTGTCCCCAGCATAAGGTGCACCTTTGTGATGATCATGCTGTTTAATGATATGCCACACCTATCAGGTGAATGGATTATCTTGGCAAAGGAGAAATGCTCACTTACACAGATATAAACAAATTTGTTCACAACATTTGGGAGAAATACGCTTTTTGGCCATAGAAATTTCTGGGATTTTGTATTTCAGCTAATGAAAAATGGGACCAACACATTACATGTTGCATTTATATTTTTGTTCAGTGTAGAAAGAAAGTTGATTAAATCTGTAAAAACACATTGACAAAAGTTTACATGAATCAAAATCTGGGATTGATTATTTAAGAGTAAGTGTTGAGTTTAACATTAACAATGTTGGTGGTAGACTCTACAGTGCTGTAGCAAGTACAATGTCCCCTTCCCTGCAAAAGCAAGCTGACCTACTGACTACAAGCAGAAAACATTGTTTACCCCCAGTGAGCCCATAATGTTGTCTGTTTACTTACGTTGCCATGGACTACATTTCATTCTGTTGCCACATTTCATGTGAGGGATCTAATTAAAAAACGCTAGCCATTGATCTGTGTATGTTTACGGATGACTCAGGCTCCCCGCCCTCAGCATAACACAAAAAATTGCCTCCCGTAACAAACATCAGTAGCATGTGGATCTGATTAGTTTGATGATGTTCAATACAGAATCTGGCGATAGAGACATTTAGAAAAACAAAGTGTTGTCCAAACACCCCAGATGGGAATTTATTGTGTGAATGGCAAGGACCACTATTGAAGGAATGGTGCAAAACGATGACTCTGCATGGCTAGAGAAACTAAGTCAGTCACACTATTCACAATCTGTCACACCTGCTCCCGCTCTACCTCTCTGGAGCTCAAGGCGCGCCAGGCTGCCTTTCATTACGCACAGCTGTCACCATCATTACGCGCATCAGCAATCATTGGACTCTCACGTTTGGATTATTCTGGTTATTAAATGTTCACTCCCTGAACCTGCTTCTCGTCTCCAGCGTCGATCCTTACAGAATGCTGACACCACTATACGAAGCATCAGGGAGGTTTTTGTTTTGTTGGTGACGTCAGGTCCGGGTGCTGCCGCCGCAAATGGTGCTTTAACTGGCTCGTCGGGCTTTCACGCCTTAGCTGGCTCGAGAACTTTCCTTTCCCCGGTTGGGTCGGCAGGCTCCCATCCCACGTCATGTCTTAGCCGGCTCGTCAGGCTACTACGCATCAGCGGGCTCCCATCCCATGTCATCCCTCAGCCGGCGCCTCAGCCGGCCTGTCGAGCTCCCACGCCTCAACGGGATCGTCAGGCTCCCATGCCTCAGTCAGCTCGCCAGGCTCCCACATCCCAGCCAGCTGGTCGGGCTTCTACGCCCCAGTCGGCTTGTCCAGCGCCTATGCCTTGGCCGGCCCATCAAGTCCGCCCAGGCGCCCCTAGGGGAGGGGGTATACTGTCATGCCTACTCCCGCTCTCCCTCCTTGGTGCTCGAGGGCGCCAGGCTGCCTTTCATTAAGCACACCTGTCGCCATCATTATGCGCATCAGCGCTCATTGGACTCACCTGGACTCCTTTATTTATTGTAATTTATATTAATTTGAAATAGTTGAGTTAGATTACATAGCTACCTCAATCGTTATTTGAAATAATTTGTGACTTCCCAGAAATAAACTAATTTACCTAGCAAGCAGGCTCAGCTAAATAGAAATCCCTCTAAATACAGTCACATCTCATAGTCACGTCATGATATTTGTAAATGAAAGAGGAATGTAATAATACAAATCAAACGGAGTTTCCCAATTCCCCATTTAGAGTATTTCTGACGCAGCACAGGAATGCCCTTATCCAGATTGTATGACAAAGGTATTTCCTAACAGATCTGCTAACTTTCTATGTTGATCTATCATTGATCCGCCAGCTCAGGGACAAGCTACTGTACAATGTAATTGCATTACTATACTTTTTTCAACTGAATTTGTATGTGTATTTTTTAAAAATGTTAAAACAAAAGGAAATGTATGGTTTAAACATGTCTTTAATGTTTATTTGTTTTAGCTGTTAGTGATCATTCCTTAATTAAGTGTTAATACATTTGTGTTCACATCATTAAGCCTTTATGTATGTGTTAAGAATGACTAAAGGTGTCTGACTTTATAGTAAGTACAGCATCATATGATAAAAGGTGTTTATGTATAGGTTATGAATGAACAAAGGTGTCTGACTTATACTAAGTACAGCCGACAACGATGATAGGGAGGAGGTCAGAGACCTGGCCGTGTGGTGCCAGGACAACAAACTTCCTCAACGTAATCAAGACAAAGGATATGAATGTAGGACTACAGGGAAAGGAGGACCAAGCCCGCCCCATTCTCATCGACGGAGCTGTAGTGGAGCAGGTTGAGAGCTTCAAGATCTTTGGTGTCCACATCACCAACAAACTACCATGGTCCAAACAATCCAAGACAGTCGTGAAGAGGGCATGACAAAACCTATTCCCCCTCAAGAGACCGAAAATATATGGCATGGGTCCTCAGATCCTCAAAAGGTTCTCCAGCTGCACCATCGAGAGCATCCTAACTGGTTGCATCACTGCCTGGTACAGAAACTGCTTGGCCTCCGACCGCAAGGCACTACAGAGGGTAGTGCGTACTGCACAGAATATCACTGGGGCCAAGCTCCCTGCCATCCAGGACCTCTATAACAGGCGGTGTCAGAGGAAGGCCCTAAAAAATTCCCAAAATTCCAGCCACTACACTGTTCTCTCTGCTACCGCATGGCAAGCGGTACCGGAGCGCCAAGTCTAGGTCCAAAACTATCCTACCCCCAAGCCATAGACTCCTGAACAGTTAATCAAATGGCTACCCAGACTATTTGCATTGTCCCCCCCCCGATTCCCTCTTTTACGCTGCTGCTACTCTGGTTATTATCTGTGCATAGTCACTTTAACTCTACCTACATGTACAATCGTGGCAAAACGTTTTGAGAATGACACAAATATTTATTTTCACAAAGTCTGCTGCCTCAGTTTGTTTGATGGCAATTAGCATAAACTCCAGAATGTTATGGAGAGTGATCAGATGAAATGCAATTAATTGCAAAGTCCCTCTTTGAACTGAATCATTAAAAAAAAATTCCACTGTATTTCAGCCCTGCCACAAAAGGACCAGCTGACACCATGTCAGTGATTCTCTCAAACCAAATCAAATTTTATTTGTCACATACACTCACATTAACATCTGCTAACTATGTGTAACGAAATGCTTGTGCTTCTAGTTCCGACAATGCAGTAATAACCGACAAGTAATCTAGCTAACAATTCCAAAACTACTACATTTACATTTACATTTAAGTCATTTAGCAGACGCTCTTATCCAGAGCGACTTACAAATTGGTGCATTCACCTTATGACATCCAGTGGAACAGCCACTCTACAACAGTGCATCTAAATCTTTTAAGGGGGGTGAGAAGGATTACTTTATCCTATCCTAGGTATTCCTTAAAGAGGTGGGGTTTCAGGTGTCTCCGGAAGGTGGTGATTGACTCCGCTGTCCTGGCGTCGTGAGGGAGTGTGTTCCACCATTGGGGAGCAGGAGCAGCGAACAGTTTTGACTGGGCTGAGCGGGAACTGTACTTCCTCAGTGGTAGGGAGGCGAGCAGGCCAGAGGTGGATGAACGCAGTGCCCTTGTTTGGGTGTAGGGCCTGATCAGAGCCTGGAGGTACTGAGGTGCCGTTCCCCTCACAGCTCCGTAGGCAAGCACCATGGTCTTGTAGCGGATGCGAGCTTCAACTGGAAGCCAGTGGAGAGAGCGGAGGAGCGGGGTGACGTGAGAGAACTTGGGAAGGTTGAACACCAGACGGGCTGCGGCATTCTGGATGAGTTGTAGGGGTTTAATGGCACAGGCAGGTAGCCCAGCCAACAGCGAGTTGCAGTAATCCAGACGGGAGATGACAAGTGCCTGGATTAGGACCTGCGCCGCTTCCTGTGTGAGGCAGGGTCGTACTCTGCGGATGTTGTAGAGCATGAACCTACAGGAACGGGCCACCGCCTTGATGTTAGTTGAGAACGACAGGGTGTTGTCCAGTACTACCTTATAGACACAAGTGTAAGGGGATAAGAATATGTACATACAGATATATGAGTGAGTGATGGTACAGAGCGGCATAGGCAAGATACAGTAGATGGTATTGAGTGCAGTATATACATATGAGATGAGTATGTAAACAAAGTGGCATAGTTAAAGTGGCTAGTGATACATGTATTACATAAAGATGCAGTAGATGATATAGAGTACAGTATATACATATACATATGAGATGAATAATGTAGGGTATGTAAACATTATATTAGGTAGCATTGTTTAAAATGGCTAGTGATATATTTTACATCATTTCCCATCAATTCCCATTATTAAAGTGGCTGGAGTAGAGTCAGTGTGTTGGCAGCAGCCACTCAATGTTAGTGGTGGCTGTTTAACAGTCTGATGGCCTTGAGATAGAAGCTGTTTTTCAGTCTCTCGGTCCCAGCTTTGATGCACCTGTACTGACCTCGCCTTCTGGATGATAGCGGGGTGAACAGGCAGTGGCTCGGGTGGTTGTTGTCCTTGATGATCTTTATGGCCTTCCTGTGACATCGGGTGGTGTAGGTGTCTTGGAGGGCAGGTAGTTTGCCCCCTGTGATGCGTTGTGCAGACCTCACTACCCTCTGGAGAGCCTTACGGTTGTGGGCGGAGCAGTTGCCGTACCATGCGGTGATACAGCCCGACAGGATGCTCTCGATTGTGCATCAGTAGAAGTTTGTGAGTGCTTTTGGTGACAAGCCAAATTTCTTCAGCCTCCTGAGTTTGAAGAGGCGCTGCTGCGCCTTCTCCACAATGCTGTCTGTGTGGGTGGACCAATTCAGTTTGTCTGTGATGTGTACGCCGAGGAACTTAAAACTTACTACCCTCTCCACTACTGTCCCATTAATGTGGATAGGGGGTGTTCCCTCTACTGTTTTCTGAAGTCCACAATCATCTTCTTAGTTTTGTTGACGTTGAGTGTGAGGTTATTTTCCTGACACCACACTCCGAGGGCCCTCACCTCCTCCCTGTAGGCCGTCTCGTCGTTGTTGGTAATCAAGCCTACCACTGTTGTGTCGTCCGCAAACTTGATGATTGAGTTGGAGGCGTGCGAGGCCACGCAGTCGTGGGTGAACAGGGAGTACAGGAGAGGGCTCAGAACGCACCCTTGTGGGGCCCCAGTGTTGAGGATCAGCGGGGTGGAAATGTTGTTGCCTACCCTCACCACCTGGGGGCGGCCCGTCAGGAAGTCCAGGAAGTTGCACAGGGCGGGGTCGAGACCCAGGGTCTCGAGCTTGATGACGAGCTTGGAGGGCACTATGGTGTTAAATGCCGAGCTGTAGTCGATGAACAGCATTCTCACATAGGTATTCCTCTTGTCCAGATGGGTTAGGGCAGTGTGCAGTGTGGTTGAGATTGCATCGTCTGTGGACCTATTTGGGCGGTAGACAAATTGGAGTGGGTCTAGGGTCTCAGGTAAGGTGGAGGTGATATGGTCCTTGACTAGTCTCTCAAAGCACTTCATGATGACGGAAGTGAGTGCTACGGGGCGGTAGTCGTTTAACACAGGTGTGAGTGTCAGCACTCTGTCATGCTGATTGAATTCGAATAACAGACTGGAAGCTTCAAAAGGAGGGTGGAATTGGAATTGGAATCATTGGTATTCCTCTGTCAACCATGGTTACCTGCAAGGGAACACGTGCCATCATCATTGCTTTGCACAAAAAGGGCTTCATAGGCAAGGATATTGCTGCCAGTAAGATTGCACCTAAATCAACCATTTATCGGATCATCAAGAACTTCAAGGAGAGCAGTTAAATTGTTGTGAAGAAGGCTTGAGGGCGCCCAAGAAAGTCCAGCAAGCGCCAGGACCGTCTCCTAAAGCTGATTCCACTGCGGGATCGGGGCACCACCAGTACAGAGCTTTCTCAGGAATGGCAGCAGGCAGGTGTGAGTTCATCTGCATGCACAGTGATGCGAAGACTTTTGGAGGATGGCCTGGTGTCAAGAAGGGCAGGAAAGAAGATACTTCTCTCCAGGAAAAACATCAGGAACTGATATTCTGCAAAAGGTACAGGAATTGGACTGCTGAGGACTGGGGTAAAGTCATTTTCTCTGATGAATCCCCTTTCCGATTGTTTGGAGCATCCAGAAAAAAAGCTTGTCTGGAGAAGACAAGGTGAGCGCTACCATCAGTCCTGTGTCATGCCAACAGTAAAGCATCCTGAGACCATTCATGTTGCTTCTCAGCCAAGGGAGTGGGCTCACTCACAATTTTGCCTAAGAACACATCCATGAATAAAGAATGGTACCAAAACATCCTCCAAGAGCAACTTCTCCCAACCACCCAGGAACATTTTGTTGATGAACAATGCCTTTTCCAGCAATGGCTTGGGGAACAAAACATCGATATTTTGGGTCCATGGCCAGGAAACTCCCCAGACCTTAATCCTATTGATAACTTGTGGTCAATCCTCAAGAGGCGGGTGGACAAACAAAACCCCACAAATTCTGACAAACTCCAAGCATTGATTATGCAAGAATTTGCTGCCATCAGTCAGGATGTGGCCCAGAAGTTAATTGACAGCGTGCCAGGGCGGATTGCAGAGGAATTGAAAACGAAGGGTCAACACTGCAAATATTGCCTCTTTGCGTGAACTTCATGTAATTGTCAATAAAAGCCTTTGACATTTATGAAATGCTTGTATACTTCAGTATTCCATAGTAACATCTGACAAAAATATCTAAAGACACTGAAGCAGCAAACTTTGTGGAAATTAATATTTGTGTCATTCTCAAAACTTTTGCCCACGACTGTACATATTACCTCAATTATTTTGACTAACCCGTGCCCACGCACATTGACTCTGTGCCGGTACCCTCTGTATTTTGCCTCGCTACTGTTATTTTACTGCTGCTCTTTAACTATTTGCTATTTATATCCATTCTTTTTAAGCTAGGGGGCCCTATTTTTATGTTTGGAAAAATAACCTTCCCAAAGTAAACAGCCTATTTCTCAGGATCAGATGCTAGAATATGCATATAATCTATAGCTTAGGATAGAAAACACTAAAATTTTCAAAACTGTAAAAAATATTGTCTGTGAGTATAACAGAACTGATATTGCAGGCGAAAGCCTGAGAAAAATCCAATCAGGAAGTGACTCTTATTTTGAAACCCCTGTGTTTCTATGCATCCCTATTGCCCATTGAAAGGGATATCAACCAGATTCCTTTTTCTATGGCTTCCCTAAGGTGTCAACAGCCCTAAGACATAGTTTCAGGCTTTTATTTTGAAGAATGAGCGTGAACGACCACATTGCGTAAGTGGACAGGTGGGGGCTCTCAGAGTGATTTGTGCGCAAAAGAGAGGCGGCCATTGTTACTCCCGGTCCGAGTGAAAAGCCAACTGACCCGGTTGATATATTATCGAATAGATATTTGAAAAACACCTTGAGGATTGATTATAAAAAAACGTTTGACATGTTTCCGTGTACATTATGGATATAATTTGGAATTTTTGTCTGCGTTGTCGTGACCGCTCTTTCCGGTGGATTCCTGGTCATAACGCACCAAACTAACAGAGTTATTTGGATATAAAAAATATCTTTATGGAAAAAAAGGAACATTTGTTGTCTAACTGGGAGTCTCGTGAGTGAAAACATCCGAAGATCATCAAAGGTAAACGATTCATTTGAATGCTTTTCTGATTTTCGTTACCAAGTTACCTGATGCTAGGTGTACTTATTGTTTTGTTACGCTATCGATAAACTTACACAAACGCTTGTATTGATTTTGCTGTAAAGCATCATTTCAAAATCTGTGACGACAGGGTGATTAACAAAAGGCTAGGCTGTGCTTCGCTATATTTCACTTGTGATTTCATGAATATGAATATTTTCGAGTAATATTATTTGACTGTTGCGCTATGCTATTCAGTGTTGCTGATGACAAATATACCGGATCTGGGATGGGTGATTGTAAGAGGTTTAATACTTATTGTCCTTAAAACTGCATTGTTGGTTAAGGGCTTGTAGGTAAGCATTTCGCTTAAGGTCTACATTTACATTTACATTTAAGTCATTTAGCAGACGCTCTTATCCAGAGCGACTTACAAATTGGTGCATTCACCTTATGACATCCAGTGGAACAGCCACTTTACAATAGTGCATCTAAATATTTTAAGGGGGGTGAGAAGGATTACTTTATCCTATCCTAGGTATTCCTTAAAGAGGTGGCGTTTCAGGTGTCTCCGGAAGGTGGTGATTGACTCCGCTGTCCTGGCGTCGTGAGGGAGTTTGTTCCACCATTGGGGGGCCAGAGCAGCGAACAGTTTTGACTGGGCTGAGCGGGAACTGTACTTCCTCAGTGGTAGGGAGGCGAGCAGGCCAGAGGTGGATGAACGCAGTGCCCTTGTTTGGGTGTAGGGCCTGATCAGAGCCTGGAGGTACTGAGGTGCCGTTCCCCTCACAGCTCCGTAGGCAAGCACCATGGTCTTGTAGCGGATGCGAGCTTCAACTGGAAGCCAGTGGAGAGAGCGGAGGAGCGGGGTGACGTGAGAGAACTTGGGAAGGTTGAACACCAGACGGGCTGCGGCGTTCTGGATGAGTTGTAGGGTTTAATGGCACAGGCAGGGAGCCCAGCCAACAGCGAGTTGCAGTAATCCAGACGGGAGATGACATTAGTTGGAGTGACGATGTCATTTTATGGGAGTAACCTAGAAGGCCAAGTTGTTGCGTTGGTCCGCCAGACCTTCCACCCATTTGGGCGGAAGTGTCTGGGAACGAGATTAGGTGTAAAGTGATTAACATGACTAACTTTTGATCCTTGGTCACCGAACCTGCCCAACCTTACCTGGTTGGGCAGGTTGCTCCCGGTCGCCCTGCCAGTGCGGCGAGGTGGAATAGCCCGCACTGGGTTGTGCAGGCGAACCGGGGACACCATGCTCTTCAGACGAAAAGGAGGAAATCAGCCGTTACAAGCATAATCTGAGCTCTAGCTCCCCCTTGCGCTAGTCTGGAGCAATGAAGTGGTGACGCAGGGTACTGTACTAAACCACAAATTACCTCTAAATCCCGCAGCATAATCACACAACTTTTAGTGGAGCAACCACTTTATTGGGCCTAATGCACAAACCTCATTCCTACAGAACAGTTTTTAATAGGTTAATGTTATTTTTAAGTCATTTAAAAAAAATTATCTGAGCGGTAGATCTTGGTTATCTTTTTGACTGCGAAAGTGATCTTGACTCAGAAAAGTCTGGTGCCATTTACGCCGGCCCAAGGAGACGCACTGGAGACCAGATGCGTAGAGCCGGCTTCATGGCACCTGGCTCGATGCCCACTCTAGCCCGGCCGATATGAGGAGCTGGTATGTACCGCACCGGGCTATGCACCCGCACTGGGGACAGCGTGCGCTCCACAGCATTACATGGTGCCTGCCCGGTCTCTCTCGCCCTCCAGGAAAAGCACAGGAAGTTGGCGCAGGTCTCCTACCTGGCTTCGCCACACTCCCTGTGTGCCTCCCCCCAATACATTTTTGGGGATGACTCTCGGGCTTCCCTCCGCGCTGCCGTGCTGCCTCCTCATACCACCGCCTCTCCACCTTCGCTGCCTCCAGCTCTTCTTTGGGGCGGCGATATTCTCCTGGCTATGCCCAGGGTCCTTTTCCGTCAAACTCGTCCTCCCATGTCCATTCCTCCTTGCGCTGCTCCTGCTGCCACTGCCTGTCACCACGCTGCTTGGTCCTGTTGTGGTGGGTGGTTCTGTAATGGTTTTCCTCCTCTTCGTCTGAAGAGGAGAGGCGAGAAGGATCGGAGGACCAATCTGCGGCGTGGTGAGTGTCCATATTGTTTTTAATAACAAAAACACTGAACACTATGAAATACAAAAACAATGAACGAATATGTGAAATGACAAAACCGAAACAGTACTGTGTGGTGAAAAACACAGACCCGGAAACAACCACCCACAAACCCCAACACAAAACAAGCTACCTAAATATGGTTCCCAATCAGAGACAATGACTAACACCTGCCTCTGATTGAGAACCATAATCAGGCCATACATAGAAACGGACAAACTAGACACACAACATAAAATGCCCACCCAGCTCACGTTCTGATCAACACTAAAACAAGGAAAACACAAAAGAACTATGGTCAGAACGTGACAATGCTTTTGGGTCCTACCTAAATAGAAACTGATAATTGACTTCAGTATTACTTACTAAAAGTGTTGTTACACAAAGGTTTTTATTATTTAATTTTGTTAGGATTATTTTGCTCTTACAGTAGAACTGTAGCCCACTCCCGACCAGTCACATTGTACAGCGTCTGAGTGGTGCAATGGTCTAAGATACTGGATAGTAGTGCAAGCTGTGTTGCTCCAGATGCTGGTATTGGTTTTAAAAGTTATGAAAACAAAATCAACTCTAAAATGTTATTTTTTAAACAAAGCAATGATTATTAGAATTATTGTTATTGTTAATATAGTATTATATAAAAGCCCATTGGATGTTCTCACAGATATATTATTAACCCTGATATTAGCAGGACAATATATATTGGTCATGGCTCCCGAGTGGCGCACAATGGAATTGCCTTGCAATTCTCCAGCTGTATCCACTGAAAGCGCGCAAGTTCAAGGCACGAGGGCAGGGGGCACGGGATGGGCCGCAGACCCGCGCACAGAAGATAGACATAGCCCATGGAGAAGGGAGGAGGAGGAAGGGGGGTGGACCCCCACCCCACTACACTGGGTAGCACAGAGCAACATTAAGTGGCATTGCACTAATAATGGCACTGACCAGGGTATCGTTCCTGCTGTTCTGTTCTTAGTGCCAGTTTGCACGTTCAAACTAAAACAATGTAACTAATATTGGCATCTTTATGCTTTCGTTAATAAAATAAAGATAAAAATACTCTTTCAAAATGCTGATGTTTATTTAGTTGTGAATCCATAACGAATCACTATCATTGAATTACAGAAATATCCTCCAATCCTCTATATGCAATTATTGCCGGAGAGTTCCATCATATTTTTCGATATACTGTAGGCAACATAAGACTCACTATTGTTGAGTAATGTGCTGTTAAAAGCGGTGTAGGTCTTATTTATTTAAAGAGTATATTGAAGTTAGAAGCAATAGGAATTGAAGCAATAGCCTACAACTATTTTAGCACCATTTCGTACTGCTCTGAGACAAGCATTGGGACTGGTCTTGATAAATCAATGAGATTTTTAATTTGACTTAATCTCTGTTTGGGTATTGGTTAGACTACAATTACACAATTAGGGTGTAGAAATGTTATGCTCTTAGTGAAACCTCTATTTAACTAGGCAAGTCAGCTAAGAACAAATTCTTATTAACAAGGACAGCCTACTCCTTCCTCCCCATCGGGGAATTGAACCCTGGTCTCCGCGTGCCCACACAACATGGGAATACTTTAGCTAAATAGCCCAGTACTGTACTCCCGACGGTCACGTTGTACAGCGGCATATTTTTCGTTCCATCCTTACGGAAACCCAGAGGGTGTTTTGTTTTTCTTGGAATAGAAACACCATAAAATGAATCAAATTAATTAAGCAACATTTCTTAAAATCAGTCCCATATACTACGTTCTTCCAAAAAAAGGTTTTAAATTCTTTAGTACAGCCACTATTAAAAGCTATCAAATGCTTCTCAAAGATGCCCTCTTGTGATCAAACTAGCATTAATGGTACCAGTGGTTCACACTTAAATAACTGTGCCATACAATTGTGCAGCACTATGCAAGCTGTGCCGCAGTACGCTGCAACTTTTAAAAGACGAACCACTGTATATTATCACAGAATATTGGCTATATGCCTGGCCTGACAATATTGTCCTTTTCAGACCATATTGTATTTCAAAACTCGAATTTTGATAACTAAATATACTGAACAAAAATATAAATGCAACATGTTAAGTGCTCGTCCCATGTTCATGAGCTGAAATAAAAGATCCCAGAAATGTTCCATAGGCACAAAAATATTATTTCTCTCAAATGTTGAACATAAATTTGTTTACATCCCTGCTAGTTAGCATTTCTCATTTGCCAAGATAATCCATCTAGTTGACAGGTGTGGCACATCAAGAAGCTGATTAAACAGCATGATCATTACACGGGTGCACCTAGTGCTGTGGACAATGAAAGGCCACTCTAAAATGTGTCGTTTTGTCACACAATGCTATAGATGTCTCAAGTATTGAGAGAGCGTGCAATTGGCCTACTGACTGCAGGAATGTCCAACAAAGCTGTTGACAGAGAGTTTAATATTAATTTCTCTACCATAAGCCACTTCAAACATTGTTTTAGAGAATTTGGCAGTACATCCAACCGGCCTCACAACAGCAAACTACTTGTAACCACACTAGCTCAGGACCTCCACATCTGGCATCTTCACCTGCGGCATAGTCTGGGTGGAATAAAGCCCTATTGAAGTGAATAACTATTTCCGATTGGCTGGGCCTGGCTCCCCAGTGGGTCGGCCAATTGACTGATTTCCTTCTGTGAATTGTAACTCAGTAAAAAAAATTGTTGCATGTTGCGTTTATATTTTTGTTCAACATAGATCAGTTGGTGTAGCACTTGCGAGGCACAGCTGAGCATAAATTGAAATAAAAATTGTATTTCATATTTTACTGGTACCTGGTGCTGACCAAGACAAGTGGGAACTCGGAAAAAACTAGGTCAAATAAGGACGTCAGTGAACTTTAGGTACGGAGGTCTAAACTTTAGAAAGATGCCTGAGTTTCTGAGTTTGATTGCCTTTGAAAAAGATTTTCCCCAGACTGATATAGTTCCCAATTATCTTGAACGCACTGAAGTCAGAAATTTACGAGTTCCCAGTTGTTTTGGACATGGCATTAGTCTTAGTGGAGGGAGGGAGGTGGAAGACTGTCCCTGCTGAGGGAACCTAATGGCGAAACTCAAGTCGCACCGCATCTGGGTGCCGAGCGTCCTGCCATCCAGGACCTATATAATATGCAGTGTCAAAGAAAAGTCCATAAAATTGTCAGAGACTCCAGTCACCCAAGTCATAGACTCTTTTCTAGGACCAAAAAGCTCCTTAACAGCTTCTACCCGAAAGCCATAAGACTGCTGAACAATGAATCAAATGGCCACCGGACTATTTACATTTACCCCCCCCCCATTTGTCACTTCTCCCCTACCTACATGTACAACTGACTTCAACTAACCTGTACCCCGCACACTGACTGTTGGTTAAGGGCTTGTAAGTAAGCACGTGACAAAGTTTAATTTGATCTGCCTCTGGAACAAATTCATGTTGTTCCTATGACCAGAGAAAGTGAAATACTTCTCGATGTTAAAATAGACAAGATGAGCTGCTAATAATAATAAAAAATGCAGGGCTATCGATACAGTTGGCTACTCATTCATTGCAGCTGCAGTGAAAGTGGAAGTAGAGAGAAGCGGGTTTACTGTTTTGTAATAGTGATGAATAAAAACAGTGTTGACAGGGCTGAACACAGGCATGAACTCCATCGTAAAAACATGAGGTTTTTGCTGTATTCTCTGATAGTGTATCTCTGGTCATGATAGTGTATCTATGGTTTTAAAATTTATGAAATCTCACGTAGGCTAGTATCAAATTTTGCTCTGACTGGGGTCGTGGAAGCTGTAGGTAGGCACAGTGATTTTAGCTATCAGATTGGCCAGCTCAGTAAGAGCACTCGATTTAGCTACAGATCTCCCGGTCCGCCGGGTAAGCGGAGTTTGTCTTTCAAACAAATGAAATGGTTCAAAATGAAAACCCTTTGCCTACCCCGCTGCCAGGGCTTACGAATCAAGTGCACCTACCGCCAACAGCGAAACACAAAAAAAGGAGCACAAGCGTTTATGCTTAAGCCATCCTTCAGCACAACAAGTCACCCTTTATGAAGCACATGTTAATATCATATTCAAAAAATGTAAAATGTCACATTTTACATTTGTGGTTATGTCACACAGTTATGCCACATTTATGAACCCTTTATAAAGCATGACACACTATTATAAATGCGTGAGAAACAAGATTCTCTGGTCTGATGAAACCAAGATTGAAGTCTTTGGCCTGAATGCCAAGCATCACGTCTGGAGGAAACCTGGCACTATCCCTATAAAATAAAATAAAAAATGTATTGGTCACACACATGGTTAGCAGATGTTATTGCGAGTGTAGCGAAATGCTTATGCTTCTAGATCCGACAGTGCAGCAGTATCTAGCAGGTAATATCTAACAATTCCACAACAAAACCTAATACACACACACGATATAGCATAGGAAAACCTAACATCTAACAAATTCCACCACAAAACCTAATACACACAATCTTGTAAAGGAATGGGATGAGAATATACAAGTATAAAATACATGGATGAGCAGTGACAAAGAGGCTAAGATGCAATAGATAGTGAAGGATACAGTATATACATATGAGATGAGTAATGCGAGATATGTAAACATTCTTAAAGTGGCATTATTAAAGTGACTAGTGTTACATTTATTAAAGTGGCCAATGATATCAAGTCTGTAGGTTGGCAGCCACCGCTCTATGCTAGTGGTGGCTGTTTAACAATCTGATGGCCTTGAGATAGAAGCTGTTTTTCTGTCTGTCCCAGCTCTGATGCACCTGTACTGACCTCACCTTCTGGATGGAAGCGGTGTGAACATGTAGTGGCTCAGGTGGTTATTGTCTTTGATGATCTTTTTTGCCTTCCTGTGACATCGGGTGTTGGAGGTGCCCTGGAGGGCAGGTAGTTTGCCCTCGGTGATGCATTGTGCAGACCACACCACCCTCTGGAGAGCCCTGTGGTTGTGGGCAGTGCAGTTGCTGTACCAGGCGGTGATACCGCCCGACAGGATGCTCTCGATTGTGCACCTGTAAAAGTTAGTGAGGGTTTTTGGTGACAAGCTACATTTTTTTCACCACACTGTCTGTGTGAGTGGACCATTTCAATTTGACGCTGATACGCACACTGTGGAACTTTAAACATGAAACATGGTGGTGGCATAGCGGCAGGGACTGGGAGACCAGTCAGGATCGAGGAAAAGATGAACGGAACAAAGTACAGTGAGATCCTTGATGAAAATCTGCTCCAGAGATCTCAGGACCTCAGACTGGGGTGAAGGTTCACCTTCTAACAGGACAACGACCCTAAGCATATAGCCAAGACAATGCAGGTGTGGCTTCGGGACAAGTCTCTAATTGTCCTCGAGTGTCCCAGCCAGAGCTTAAACCTGATCGAACATCTCTGGAGAGACCTGAAAATAGCTGTGCAACAACTCTCCCCATCCAACCTGACAGAGCTTGAGAGGATCTGCAGAAAATAATGGGAGAAACTCCCCAAATACCTGTGTGCCAAGCTTATAGCGTCATACCTGCAATGAATACTCAGGGAGAAAAAGGTGGAGATTCAAGCGCAGAGCGCGGCAGATGTTTATTAAGCCTTCGCAGAAGGTAGGAATCGTGGTCACATGCAGGCAATGGTCAAACACAGGCAGCAGTCAAAAACAAACAATACCTCATAACCATACAAACAGAAAGAACTGAACTAAATAGGGAGCTGATGAGACCAGGTGAGAAACGAACACAGGTGAAATCAATGAACAAAAATGAAAGACACGTTCAAGAACACAAAGAAAAAGAACACAAAGTTGATTAAGAAAAGAAAAGCAGAACCTTACAATACCCAAGAAGACTCTATAATGTAATCACTGCCAAAGGTGCTTCAACAAAGTACTGAGTAAAGGGTCTGAATACTTATGTAAAGGTAATATTTCAGTTTCATATTTTTATAAATTTGCCAAAATTTCAATAAATCTGTTTTTGCTTTGTCATTATGGGGTATTGTTTGTAGATTGATGAGGGGAAAAACGATTTAATCAATTTTGGAATAAGGCTGTAACCTAACAAAATGTGAAATAAAGTCAAGGTGTCTGAATACTTTCATGTGAGACAAATCTGTTATGTCAGCATATGGGTTGATGCATTTCCTGCACTTAAATAGCTATTCAGCATTGCACAAGACATGCAAAGTCAATAATTGCCAATGGAAAAATTAAATAGGTCTTGATTTCAACTTCCAGATGCTCTAAAATGTATATGCTTTCAATATTGGATCATGGTAATCCAAAAGCACTTTGTGACCACATCACACCTCCTAACCAAAACTGTAAAGTAGGTTTTGTCTCCTTCATTAAGTTAAGAATATCTAGAAAAGGTTGAGGGAAGCACAATCTCAAGGTAAAAACCTAATCTCCCTCGCTTACTTCCTTCCTTTCCATCTCAGGTCTCTTTCACCTACCTCTCAGGCGTGACTTTACAGTAACAGTACACTGTTCGCCCTGGTCCTCTACTCCTCAGGGCCACAGTGCCAGCAGGCTTATGCAGCATCCAGACCGCTCTATCTCCAGTCAGCAGCTTTTATAGCCGGTGGGCTCCCTCCATCACACACAGTCTCTGGAAGAGTAGACCTATAGCCCAGGCACTGGGCCAGACTAGTCTAGTCAGTCAGAGTTTCCATGATAAATAGTAAACAGACGGGGGACTGCATGTTAGAAGGAAGCACGGTGAGGGAGATACTGGGATGATGGAAGACAGGGATACCTCTTAATGGTGTGGTATGACAGATATTAAGCAAGTATGGAGGTCCAAATATCAGAGCTCTATGGTATACATCTTTCCTTCAGACTAAAGTTGAATGTATGGGCATTCCATTAATATATTCACAAACATACTCTAACCCAGTGGGGGAACAAGGGGTCGGCACGGGCCCCCCACCCCCACATTTTTTTCATATATACACTACCATTCAGACGTTTGGGGTCACTTAGAAATGTCCTTGTTTTTTAAAGAAAAGCGTGTTTTGTCCATTAAAATAACATAAAATAGATCAGAAATAAAGGACTATTGTAGCTGGAAATGGCTGAATTTTTATGAAATATCTACATAGGCGTACAGAGGCCCATTGTCATCAACCATGTGGAAACTCCTTCAAGACTGTTGGAACAGCATTCCAGGTGAAGCTGGTTGAGAGAATGCCAAGAGTGTGCAAAGCAGTCATTAAGGCAAAAGGTGGCTATTTGAAGAATCTCAAACATAAAATATATTTTGATTTGTTTAACACTTTTTGGTTACTACATGATTCCGTGTGGGTTATTTCATAGTTTTGATGTCTTCACTATTATTGTACAATGTAGAAAATAGTAAAAATAAAGATAAACCCTTGAATGAGTAGGTGTTCTAAAACATTTGTCTGGTAGTGTATATATATATTTTTTCTGAAGGAACGCAGTCCGGTATTAAACTTACTCTTGAAAGTTGTAATAGTTAGCACAAGTTTCAATTTCGAAATTGGGTAGTGCATCATCAATTCCTCGTCATGTTAGTCATTGCATACCTTAGAGAGCTATTTATAATCTGTTAGAAATGTCCAGATCAGCAAGCCCATATCAGTTAAATAACTTTAAAAACATTTTTTTAAATAATAATAATTTAGCCCCCAGCTGTAATTAGACATTAGACATAGCTAAATGTATAGAACGGAAGAAAATGTTTTGTAAAACTGCAAGATGTTCTTTGCACCCCATGACAAAATGTGTATAATTACAGGAAATAAACTTTAAACCTGCTAAATTCTTTCCACCAACAAAGGGGTGTGAACAGTTTGTGTAAGGAACAATGCTTGTGCCCATAGAAATAGATGTGCAGTGTGTACGTGTTCTCCAATGCTGGATGGGGGTCCCAAGTAAAACACTTGAGAACCCATGCTTTAATCTACTGTATCTCACCATTTTAAACTAATACAAATCCAGGAAGCATGACTTCAGCAGCCAACCCTAATGAGAATTTTCACAAATCAAATTTCCTGTTAGTGCTGAATCGAATAAGTTACAAACCATTGGACAGTAGGATTCGTTGCACAAAATAAAACACTTTCTATTTGTTTATGTGGGCTTTAAAATGTATGGTCGACAATTAATTAACATAACACCACACCTGATTGAGTCTATAAAATACAAATCCACATGTAACTGTGCCAAAAACATTTACTGAAGTGAGAAGTCACATTTGATTGGAACGCCTAGTGTGTCTAAAAATCCTATTTGCCAAAATACACTGTGTAATTGGGAGGCCGTTCTCCTCAGAAACTCACATCCTGTCCAAGTAGTAACCGCAAGTTCAAATCCCCGAGCTGACAAGGTACAAATCTGTCGTTCTGACCCTGAACAGGCAATTAACCCACTGTTCCTAGGCCGTCATTGAAAATAAGAATTTGTTCTTAAAACTTGCCTAATTAAATAAAGGTCAAATAAAAAATAAATAAAAAATATTAGATGAGCAATGTAAATAACCTACCACAGCATGAGCTCTGCTGCTTGATTTACCCAGACAGCAGCCTAACAGAGCTTCAGTCAGTGTGTTATTTACCCAGACTGTTAGCAGGAAGGGGACCATGATAATGGTTGGACCGTAGTGCCAGCATAATAACCAATCCAGGGCCAGGAAGCCCCACCCCAACATTTGAGCTCAGTTCAGTGGGGGGTGGGGTCTGGTCAAAGAACTCTAATTTCACTGCTGCTGATCGCTGCTGGTTAGCGACTCCACATTTCCAGCTCTGAAGGATGTTTTCCTCCTAGTGATTGGTATTGGGACACGCAGCACTGTTGTCTTGCTAACCCCAGGGAAGAGAATGTATCCCATTTATTTAAAATCAGCAGCACACAGCCCAGAACCCTTAGAGGTGGTGAATGCTGGAATCCTAGACCAGTGAGATTATAATACTGGGTTTCTAAAAATCCCCAGCTTGCAGTCTACTTGGGAGGAATAAAAGAGGTAGAGGAGGAGAGATGTTTATTTTATCAGGGCTTTTAAAAGGCCCGGCCATTATTCATGGGCTTCAAAGTACAATATTTCCACCACAGACCTACCAGGGTTCTATGATTTAACTGTAAATCCCTGTTTTAGTCAGTTGATAGCAGTGGGAGGACAAGGACCAGAGGGTGTTAATCATAAAATACTTCCTCACCAAGTTCATGAGAAGGCAATTACTGTAAATAGTGACAGAGAGTAGAATAACATAGTATTGTATATCAAGTGTGCATTTAGGTAACTTCTAAGCACCTGGCTATACAATAAATAATTAATCATATGACAAGAATATTACTTACTGTATGTTTCAATGGTGGCTTTGATCCACAATGCAATAGGATCATCTGGAGAGGTGTATGATTGATAACTCACCATCATCTAGGTACATCTGGTCCAGTTCCTGTGGCTCCTGTTTGATGTTGATAGCCAGCATGGGGCTCGACGAGCGGCCGCCTCTCTCTGGCACTTTGGATAACTGTTCGGTCACTGGGCTAGAGCTGCCACTGATGGGCTGGGGCGGCGTCAGGCAGTGGGTGGGGGAGAATGGGGCTTCTGGGCCGCTGGTGCCAGGGGTGGAGGGCTGCGAACCTGGGGAGGATGAGGCACTACTGGGTGGGTAGAGAACAGATTGTGGCTGGTAGCGTCCAGGAGTCTCCTGGATAATGGAGACATGTGGGATCGAAGACTGGGATGGGCCTGCTGACAGGCACATGGAGAAGGGTGTGGTGGGTGACAGGTCATGCAGTTTGGGACTGGTGCTGGGGGAGGATGAGCAGGACAGTGAGGAAGGCTTCCCTCCCAGTCTCTGTTGGCAAGCGGGGTAGGCACCCCCCATGCACGGCCGGAGTTCTGTGGGTATCATGGAGGTCATCACCTGTGGAGTGTAGTAGGGCTTGGGGTGTAGCGCCAGGCCAGGGCAATGCTTGGGACACACCTGAGGGGGGTCGCAGTCATCATGTGGCTCCATTTTTATCATTGGAACTGAACAAATGAGAAAAATGAGAAGAAAAGGAGAAAAATGTATAAACATGTGTTTCGATCTCCTGTCGAGTGTGAGCGGGTGAGAGAGTGAGCAAGTGTCAGTGAGTGGGTTTGTGGCTAGGATACCCACAGACAAACAAACACTCTCATCAATGAGACTCTGTGTCTGGGCCTAAGCACTCCCACCCTGCTGAAAATATTTTAAAAAGAGAAAACAGGGATGAATCATCACCACAAGAGACTTCCAGCTGGTTCTATAATAAAAAGGCCTATTTTCCTTGGATCTGACCCAAGCACTAGTATCCTGTAAATGTGACCGATCGGCTTGATTCGGTATTATGTAGCAAAATTATATATATATATATTTTTTTACATTGGATAAAAATATAGTCAGAGCATTGTATATCATACAGTAAAGTTGAGGAACAATATGAGAGTAATTCTGCTTTGAAAGTTAATAAACTTGTAACCTCAATTTTGAAAAAATGGCCAATGAATGTTTTGGTCAACCTAATGGAGAGCTCCACTTTGTCTACACCTATTCAGCATCGTTCACACCCGCTTAATCTCTAACGCCGGCCATCCCTTTAAGGATTCAGATGTGATGACATATACTAAACAACCAAAGATTTCAAGACTAAAGGCTGGTTTACACTACGGCAGTGGCGACCGGGTAGGTGGGGCAGAGCCCGAACAATTTCTGAGCCTCACATTTTTTTGCAAGAAATGGGCTTGCCTGTTTTGCATGTTATTTTGGCATTAATACCGATCACATATCAGTTTGCAAACAATGTAAATATATATATATATATCACTGAGTTAATAAAGCAGCATACAAACATAGCGTTGGCTCAGTGTGATTGGCTCAGTGTTCTGTCACTCATATAGGGACACTACATCGCCGCCAAGTCTAACGGGTAGAGCTTGAAAATTCAAGCCCCTTGGGTGCTGCCATAGAGTTACAATAGAAGTGCCCATCCAAGAAGGCTCAAGGTCATTGGTCACAGATAAATTACGTCAAATCACGGTAGCTACCGTTATATCTACGGTAGCTCATACTTTCTAAATCTTAGCTAGCAGTCGGTCATCATGAATCAAGTTGACAATCTACTGGCAAATCCTTGTTAATCCTTGTCATATGAAGAGACATAATGAAGAGAAATTATAGATACAACGTATTGGTGCTCATCGTCCATTGGACATAAACATTACACAACAACTTGGAAATGGCAAATTCAACAATGTCTGATTTGGAAGGAATCAGTGGCTAATTGCAAGCTTTGCAAAACAATTATTGACCTGCTATTCAGTGGAGAGGCTGTGTGGTCCCAAGTCTAAGATTAAGGGTCTCTTTTCCTAGTTTAAAATCATAAGCATTCAACATTGGCCATTGTCAATGAGCATGATTTGTGCCACGCTCAAAATAACTGTTAACTCGGAACTGCAAAATTGGACTTTAGTGAGTTCAAGACAACTGGGACCTCTTGCCTCTTTCTAGAGGTACGACCTGAAGATCACTGACATCATCATGATTCAACCTTTTTTCAGTTGTGTAGTGACTTTGCTGGTATGCATCCCACATTTAAAAATGTTTGCCTCAGCGAGATTTACATGCTAAAATCACCACAGTCTACGGGTGTGTTCGTAAATTTAATCTGAAGTGTCAGAGTGTGCTCTGGACATTCGTGTCACAGCGTTGTCAGATTGTCCGTTTGTAAATTTAGAGCATTTCGCTGTCGGAGCACTCAGAGAGCACACTGGACACTCTGGCTGAGGAGTAGGTTTGATCTGAGCATTCTGTCCTAACAACAGCAGTCAATCACCCAAGCTAACTGGCTAATGTTGGCTAGCTTGCTAGCTACTTCCAGACACAAATGAGAGAACAGCTTACTCTGACCAGTTTACTCGCACTAGCAGAGCTGGTTATGCTGTTTTCTACGTTATCCAGAGCATTGGTGACTGCAACTGTGCTGCTGGCAACGATTTAATTATGCTTTTTATTCGCTTTTTAACGTTTATTCACACCGGCTATATTCAACGGACGTTGAGCATTCGTAATTTGTCAGTAATTCTGTGCTCTGGCACATTCAGACAAGAGGGCTTTGAAATCAGAGTAGATAGACGTAGCTGGTAAATTTGCTCTGGCTTATCAACAGTTGTCCAAGTGACATCATGAACATTCTATTGAAATAATTACTTACATAGTGGAGTCTTTTGTTAAGACAAGTAGGTAGCTAGCTAGCTAAACAATGAATACATATACATAGATATACACTACTCGCTTTCTGTTACGGATGCCATGGTTGCTATTAGTTTATAGATATATTTGTAAACATTTTATTTCACGTTTATTCAACCAGGTAGGCCAGTTGTGAGAACAAGTTCTCATTTACAACTGCGACCTGTCCAAGATAATTATAGCAAAGCAGTGTGACAAAAACAACAACACAGAGTTACACATGGGATAAACAAAAGTACAGTCAATAACACAATAGAAAAATCTATACACACTGTGTGCAAATGGAGAAAGGAGGTAAGGCAATAAATAGGCCAATAGTAGCAAAGTAATTTCAATTTAGCAAATGAACACTGGAGTGATAGATGTGCAGATGAGGAAGTACAGTTCCCGCTCAGCCCAGTCAAAACTGATCGCTGCTCTGGCCCCCCAATGGTGGAACAAACTCCCTCACGACGCCAGGACAGTGGAGTCAATCACCACCTTCCGGAGACACCTGAAACCCCACCTCTTTAAGGAATACCTAGGATAGAATAAGTAATCCTTCTCACCCCCCTAAAAGATTTAGATGCACTATTGTAAAGTGGCTGTTCCACTGGATGTCATAAGGTGAATGCACCAATTTGTAAGTCGCTCTGGATAAGAGCGTCTGCTAAATGACTTAAATGTAAATGTAGAAATACTGGTGTGCAAAAAAAGTAAATAAAAACAATATGGGGAATAGGTAGGTAGTTGGATGGGATATTTACAGATCGGCTGTGTACAGCTGCAGTGATTGGTAAGCTGCTCAGATAGCTGATGCTTAAAGTTAGTGAGGGAGATATAAGTCTCCAACTTCAGTGATTTTTGCAATTCGTTCCAGTCATTGGCAGCAGAGAACTGGAAGGAAAGGCGGCCAAAGATGTTGCCTTTGGGGATGACCAGTGAGATATACCTGCTGGAGCACGTGCTACAGGTGGATGTTGTTATTGTGACCAGTGAGCTGAGATAAGGCAGAGCTTTACCTAGCAAAGACTTATAGATGACCTGGAGCCAGTGGGACTGGCGACGAATATGTAGCAAGGGCCAGCCGACGAGAGCATACAGGTCGCAGTGATGGGTGGTAAAAGGGGTTTTGGTAACAAAACGGATGGCACTGTGATAGACTGCATCCAGTTTGCTGAGTGTTGGAGGCTATTTTGTAAATTACATCGCCGAAGTCGAGGATCGAGAGGATAGTCAGTTTTACAAGGGTATGTTTGACAGCGTGAGTGAAGGAGGCTTTGTTGCGAAATAGGAAGCCGATTCTAGATTTAATTTTGGATTGGAGATGTTTAATATGAGTCTGGAAGGAGAGTTTACAGTCTAGCCAGACACCTAGGTATTTGTAGTTGTCCACATATTCTAAGTCAGAACCGTCCAGAGTAGTGATGCTAGTCGGGTAGGTGCGGGCAGCAAACGGTTGAAGAGCGGGCATTTCACTTTACTAGTGTTTAAGAGCAGTTGGAGACCACGGAAGGAGTGTTATATTGAAGCTCGTTTGGAGGTTTGTTAACACAGTGTCCAAAGAAGGGCCAGATGTATACAGAATGGTGTCGTCTGCGTACAGCTGGATCAAGGAATCACCCTCAGCAAGAGCGACATCATTGATATATAGAGAAAAGAGTCTGGATGTAATTTGGAGACTCTCCATCTCCTTAGCTATCATACTCTAATTCCACGGATTTCAAAACTCGGTCCTCCAGAAAGTGGAGAGCAACACTTATGCAGTTCTACTACGTGATATCTTTCAAAAAAAAGCTACACATACTGACCAGCTCAAATAGAAAGGCAGACCAATCTGACCAATCTGAACTCATCTCTCGGAATATCCAGCCCACTCATTATCTCAGCCAATCAGGTTGCTGTCTTTTTCTGTGGCTAAACCAACTAGGCGTGTAATTCAACAATTTCATTCATATTTACAGATGGAATACAAGTTTGTTATTAAGGCACATGAAAGTTCACATGTCCCAAATGACAATTCTGCCAAAAAAAAGACATACACCTAATATCCTGAAATGAATCACAAATGTACATTATGAAATATGTTGCTGCTGCAGAAGCTTCATACTGTACCCCACTGAGATCTACAACTTGAAATAAATGACTGCGCTCTCAAAAACACACAAAAAAAACATTTTTACTCAATATACAACATAGTGCTGTGCTCCTTGAAACGTGACAGACCACACTGTTTGTGTCGTGAAGAGACTCTAGAGTCTAACCCTTTAAGAGATACTGACCAGGCCCAATGTCACCTCTCTCTCCCCTCTCTGACTCTCACGGGAGGCTGAGGACAATGTTGCACTTTCAAAGGGGACAGAGACTGAGCCACATCAGTGCCCAGGGCTGGGTCCGCAGTTAAATCAGAACTTTGAACCACCCACTGGATGCTAGCTAGCTCCAAGCCGGCTACAATTAGAAGTGTTATATTTTTATTTTTTTTACATTTGAGCTGGTGTGGATTTTTTCATTTAGTCTGGCAACAGGTTGGCTAGTCAAATAACACAGTGTTCCCATATCCCTTCTCCACCCTGGTGCAGTCCACGCCATGTGTTCTTATTGCTACAGGTATGGACAATAATATATTTTATTGAGGTGCCTTTTTACAATGGGAATCAATCAAACCATCACTTTGTTCCACCCTTGAACACCACCAGACAAAGAGGGAATACAGAATGTTTGTGTTCTTTTCTTCAGATGTAAAAATTGTGCTTAAAGTTGTTATTGGTCTGGGATATGAAAGGACAAGGATAGACAAAAGAGGAGTAGGGGATAGGGTGATGGGTAGAGAGACACAGAGCGAGAGAGATGGAGACAGAGGGAATGAAAGAGAGTTTACCATTGGCAGGCACATAGGTGAATCCCTGGTACTGGCTCCTTTTCCTCTTGCCATTGCACACATAGAAGTTCACCTGAACAGGACTGGATATCCTCTGGTTCCGATAAGGAGGGATTTCAATGTGAAGAGATGTCTGCAATGCAAAGTCAAGGGCAATGCCAGCCATAGTGAGACACAACTGAGACCCATATACATGTACAGAGATGCAAACAGAGACTGTTAGTTACACATACATTCAGACACACAAAAATGATCAAATATTTTAAAAGATGTATTTTGCCAACCAAGGACACATCTGAGATGTGTCACAGGATAGCCATTAGGTATCGGTCTTTAAATCATGCTTTTATTTGTGTTGGCACAACAGCCACTTTATTCTGCATTGTCATTTTATATCCCATTCATGGAGTGCATGTGATACTCCAGTCCAGATGGGGAATACAGTGGCAGCCCGTAGGTGAGGTAAGCTTATACAGTCAACCACGGTTGTTTTTATGGTGAGTAACTATAAATTAATCCAGGGAGTATCCAGATGTTTCATTTCCCCCAGCACTGCTCCCTGCTGTCTACGAAGTGAATGCAGGCCAGAACTGAACGTGTGTGATTGGGTTCAGCTCAGTCTGTGACGAGACAACAGTGCTGCGCTGCATGGAGTTTTACAGACCTGGGTTCAAATACTATTTGGAATCATTAAAATACTTTTAGTGTTCACTTTAACCTGCCTGGAATGCCTAATGGGTGGGACTGGTGCTGGTGCAGTTTTGAGACTATTTTATTGGATCTATTGCACCAGGAAAGCTCAGTCAAGCCCAGCTCAAGTATTTGAAATGAATTTTGAATATAATTTGAACCCATGTCTGGAGTTTAACTCAATCTATCGCAGACTGATGGAGGTGATGAGCAGTAGCCAGACTGGAAGTTATTTATCTTGGCATTAGGCTTTGGAGGAAGACTGGCCCTGACAGGTTCAGGTGAGGCCTGACACCCTTTATATGAAATCAGTACAGCCGTAAACTAAAGTGAAGCCAGATGAAACACTTTGTTGCATAGCATGCTCCGGCTTCACTCCACTCTAGCCTGGTCCACCCTGATAATACATCAGAGGATTAGTTAATGAAAAAGGTTCAAAACAGAGTGCTATTGCGATACAACCACTACTTTTCAGTTTGTCAAAAAACTTTTGAGTTAAATGGCAATGACATGTTCAATTGCACACCTTATACGTAATTTGAGTAACTCCCGTCACAAAAGAAAATTGTCTATATGACTAACCCTAGACTAAACAGTGATTTAGCTGAGATGGAGAAGTTAAAATAGGCCTGATCATACAATTGTTCACAAGTAACACGTCTAAATTATGGTTTATTCTCCTCTTTGAGTCTTCCCTTAGGGGGAAGGCAGGACATCGACTGATGCGGTGACGTGTTTAAAATTCCTCAGTGCTGAATGTGCCATTTCGTAGCTTTGTAGCACAATAGGCAGAGGTTAAACCTGGCCAGGGGTCTGTCGATGTTTAGAATGGGACTGATCAAGCAGTCTGGCCTGTAACGAAAGACACTTGTTTATTTGAGATTCACACAGATGTGTCCCAACAGCAACAGTGAGTGTGTGCCCTACTGAAAAAAACTGCATAAACCGGCATAGGCTGGTGACAAGACTTCACTGTGTTTTCTCTGGTGACCAGCCTTCATTATGTTTTAGCCGGAGACCAGCCTTCACCTGCAAAACCAGCATCAAGTCACATAATTATTATTTTTCCCTTTATTTAACAGAGTCACCATTTTCAGAAGGGAGCCCTGCCCATACATTTCACAAGATAACATCAAATCTAAATCAGATATAGTACAAAAACAAACTAACATACAGCACAACACTGGTTCGCAAAGTGATGGCTAATTCCTATTTGAATCAAGCCTGAGTGGAAATATTCAACAATGGGAACATCTATTCACCGACAATCTACAATCAGAATGGTTATTCTTCTTCGGTGGGTTTTCTGGCGGACTACAACCCAAAAAGGTGTATTGCCGCCACCAACTGGATGGGTTGAAAAAACAAAACCCATACGTGATAGGGAAACTAACTTAATACACCCAAATAAAAATAGTTAATTGAAAAAACCGAACCAAAATTCACTTCTTCATATTCATATCTCCATATTTCCCTTCTCAGGCTCTAAGGGCTCTAGGGTCTCAGGCTCTAACTCCTCCGCTGAGAAATCTTTCAGTCCCAGGAACCGCTCCGCCGCATCCACAATGATATCCATCTTCCTGGACCTTCTCTCCACCTTGGCAGTGCCATTAATCACTATAGCTATAAAGGCCACAAAGTCCACCTTCTTACCCTTTAAAATGTCTTTGCTTGTCCCTTCTGCAAACACTTGAAACATGATCAAAAGCTTTACAATGATCACACTGTCTTCGGATAAATGCTCTGAATCTGTAATTTATATACCTCAACTGCACTTAGGGAGAGACTCCATATCAAAAAACAAAAGAACAGATAGACTTCACTTTGTCTTCATTCACCACACGATTCATCCAACTTGCATCAATCACTCCAGGAATATGTATCATTTCTTCAACATCAACTTCCCGCGAGATGCCAGATATAAGTCCATTGGTGGGTGCTCTGCTTCAAAGAGACACACACAACACTTCAAACATATCAAATCAGGTGAGACGCAACACACGTTCCTTCTGATCTGCAGAAGCACAAAATATCTAAACAAGTCCGTCTCTCGTATCCTCACAGCCTTCACTTTACCCAGCACTCTCTCCACCAGTTTGAATATCTGAAATGGATTCGTTAGGATTGGTAATCCGATCAATGTTCCTCATTTAAAAAAATACTCCTACAAGATACGAAGGGACATTGTACACTACTTTTCTCTGTTTTCTATTATTTTGGACAATATTCTAATTCTCCTTGATTCTACCACCATTAGATTCAGAATCTACTTCATCATCCTCTTCCACCATCTTTTTCCTCATGAGAACAACTGCGCTCAAATTCCTCTAGCGGATTCTAAGAAACCACTGGCAAGTTGCAATCAGAATGATTGCCAGGGTTCGACAGATAAATGAATGAGACTAGCTAAACCATCTAAATTGGAAAAAACATTTCAGTAACGGATGCAAATAACAGATTGGATTAGTTGAGAAAAATGTGTGTTATCTATCTTTTTGTAGCATAAGATATTCATTTATTAATTAATCAGTCAATGTACATGCCAAAACATAGATATTGACATAAACAATTCTAAAAATCAAACTTCAATAGAGCGTGCTGAGAAATACGATAATAATGGGCGTGGTTTGGCAGACCAGTTGGACCAGACCATGCTGGAAAAGCATACACTCAGCATAAACAAGATTAACACAAATAAAAGGTTATTGAGGGGTCCTGGTCAGGGGTGAGGGTGATATGTGTAACAATTTTTTTATTTGCATTTCAGTGAAGGTTCTTTACTGCTTTGATGGTTGTGAAGAACCATCGTGTGCTTTCCCTCTCCTCTGTTTTCCTTTTATACTATAAAATGCTACACTTAAAACATTCCTGTATTTTTAGGGTATACCACAGGCTATTTGGTTACAGTGAAAGTATGGAAAACAACAAGAAGAATTCAGGTGTTATTTCTGTAAAAGGCAGTATGCTGCTGAATGCTGGTTACTTGAAACTACTTAGGATTTGAATTCAAAACCTCTTGGTTGCTAATGTCCTGAATGTCCTCCTACGCCACCAGGTCTGTGGGCATGACAGAGATTGGCCACAGATCTAATGGTAAAAATACATTTCTACACTTTGCTAAAAGTTGCCCAGAGTCAAGTAAATAATTGTCAGATTATCTGACAACACCAACATAAAAAATTGCAGTGCTCAGGGACACTTGATGTAAAGCGTTCTTAATGTGGGCCTTGGTCATAATAAACAGCTGAGACTAGAAGGAGTGTATCACTCTCCTTCTGCTCCCTCATATGCGCGTAACAATTTATCTGAATTACTATCTAAGTCTGGTAAATCGGAACTATTTATTATGGGCGATTTTCATATTGATTGGAGGAAGCCAGTGAACATGGCCAAAAATTATTTTAGGCCCTATCTGGCATGCCGCTAGTGATACACTGAAAGATATTTGCTCTAAACTAAACCTGTCTCAGCTGAGCCAACACGTCTGAATCCTAAATATCCATCGAAATCTACCCTGACTGATCTTATGTTGACAAATACATTGCGAGTGGGGTTTTTCCCACAGAATTTTAGTAACCACTGCCCAGTTGTCTGTGTCAGCGATGTGAAAATGCATAAATCTTAGCGTCATGTCATCACCAAGAGGAACTTTAGTGAACAAGCTTTTTTACATGATATTTATATTGATTATATCTCAGCTATCGCTGAATGTGATTTAGCTTTAAGGTTTTTTGTATTGTAGATAACCGTGCCCCCTTCAAAACACATCGTTCCATCTCCAGGCTTCCATGTCTAGCCAAGATTCTCAAAACTTTGGTAAATAAGCAACATCGCTTTTTTATTATCTTCATTTTTTAAATATAAATCAATCTGGGCTTAGGCCAGGGCACAGCATTATCACAGCAACCATATTGGTTGTTAATGATATTGATCAAATTAATTGTGCTGCCTTGTTTGTGGACCTGTCAAAAGCGTTTGATACTGTTGATCATGCTATTTTATTGAACTAGTTGTCCTCGATTGGCCTGGGCTCTTACATCTGCTCTTGTTTTCATGATTATTTTAGTAGATTAAAAAACATGAGTTGGAGCACACCCGGAAAAATGTGTTTGTGTGGAGGTGCTGATTAACGGCGAATAAACTATCAAAATAAATAAAGTTGCATACTCTATATATAAACTCCCAGCAATTGAATGGCTATTTACCAACGTTTCGGCATCACTGACCCTGAGGAAGGCACATTGGTAAATACCCATTAAATTGCTGGGAGTTATATACTGTATATATGAGTGTGCGACTTTCTTTATTTGGATAGTTCATGATTATCTTAGTGACAGAACTCAGGCCATCGTGATTGATGGGGTTAAGTCTGAATTTGTTGAAATTACAAAGCTGTTCTGCAGGTGTCGATACAAAGACCTGTTTTTATTCATTATTTATTTACATGCTATTGGTCAATCTGTTGAAAGAAATATTTAACATATACTATGTGGATGATACTATTATGTAAACAAGTGCTGACCTGGCTGGTTACAGTCTGATTTTGTAGTTGTGCATGAAACCTTTACTGATTTAAAACTTGTGCTTAATACGGCAAACTAAATAAATGTTGTTTTCAAGTTCTTGTAAGATTGTTTCAGATGGATTGCATCTTCGTCCCTGCGTACAAATACCTTGGTATTTGGATTGATAGTGATTTAAAGTTTAAAAAACATAAAATGAGGTTGCTTAAGAAAGTAAGATTTTAAAGTGGGCTTTTTTTTTACAGAAACAGATATTGTCTCTCTCTAGTCAGCCGACTAGCTGCCACCAATCCATTTTTCCTTTTGGTTTGTGTCTGTCTGGTTTTTCTTTACACCTGTGTCCTATTAGTTTCATTCAGTGGGTTTATTAACCTCCGCTGCCTGCTATTCTTTGTGCAGGATTATTTGCTATTGTTAGAGGTGCGTTTTTGCGCCACAGGTTTTTTTTCTCAAGGTCGTTGTAGCGTTTTGGACTGGTTTAGGAGCAGAGGTTTCTCCTTTGTGTGATGCGTTTTTTCCCTGTGTGTGGCGACTTCATCTGGGTGTGCTCCTCCACCTGTTGTTGTGTAGTTTGGGACTTCTAATAAATGATTTTGCTACTGGGACTTCTTTGCTCTCCTGCACCTCCCTCCTCTTAGGAGGCACATAACAGTGATACTATTTATCAAAGTGCAGCTGCATCTACTCTTAAATCCCTGGAAGCCGTTTTTCATAGCGCCCTTCGTTTTATCAGTTTAATGGCTGGACCACTTTGAAGTCACGTTGATCACATCATTACGCTTTTTTCGTTTATAAATCCCTGCTCCACAAGCTTCCGAGTTACCTAACTTCACTGTTAAGATTTAAAATTAAGTTATCAAACCACATCACAGGGTTGGTTAACTCTGGAGAATCCTTTGGTGTCTACAGAGTTAGGAAATTCAGCATTAAGTTTTCATACTCCACATGTTTGGGATGACCTCCACAATACATTTAGAATAGATGGGTGTGTCTCTCGGACAGTTCAGTCAACAAACAGAGGATTTTTTTATAATGAAGAATGTGTTTGTTTTAGTTGACTGCGTTTTGTGTATATTTATGTTTGTCTGTGCAATATGTGTTGTGCTGTATTTGATACATTTTATATTGTATTTTTTAAGTATTTTATGAAATTGTATATGCAGGGCTCCCTTGTAAAAGAGACACTGGTCTCAATGTTAATTCCTTGATTAATTAAAGGTAAATAAATGCTTTCGGGATTTGAACTTGCAAGCTTTTGGGCAGATGTGCATGAATGTTTCAGCAGTGCCACCAGGTACTCTTTATTACCAAGAACATACAGTATATCATACAATCTCAAAATGAGGGTACAGTGTTGTTCCCTAGGGTACAAAAAGGTCACATTACATCGGGGTCCCGCTAGCGCAGGGGTGTCAAAGTCAAATGGACGGAGGGCCAAATAAAAAATTTAGCTACAAGCCGAGGGCCGGACTGTTCGAATGTTCATTGAAACATTTTTAAATGACGCATATAGTCTAGTGAACCTAATTGAACCTACTGAAAACCTAACAAATATATTCCAATATGATCAGATAAATAAAGCAATATTTTCTTATGGCTCTGTCAGTAATCTTTAATTTTCAACAGACACAAAAGACAAATTTCCTTTATATAAAAATCCCCATAACATGAACATTAAATGAAAGAAACCGGTATTCAAGGCACCATCAGTAGCCTATATTTTCTATTTTAGCAAAAGTGGGCTAAATTTACTTCAAAGAAAAAAACAATAATAGCAATTTTCTATCCATCCACTCTTTGTTTAAGGAGAAGTAAACTGAAAAAATATTTTTAAAATATAGGCTCTGATCAGGCCCTACACCCAAACAAGGGCACTGCGTTCATCCACCTCTGGCCTGCTCGCCCCTTGAAATACAATAAAATAAATGGTGGAACAAACTCCCTCACGACGCCAGGACAGCGGAGTCAAAAATCCGGAGACACCTGAAACCCCACCTCTTAATCAGGTAAAACAACAGTGGCTTTGTTTAAGGAGAAGTCGCTCTGGTAAACTAAATGACTTAAATGTAAATGTAAATGAAAACAAATATTAAACTTTAACTTTTAAACTTGAACTGAGTAAAAACTCTAAATATGTGATTGCACAGTAATGTTCACTTGTTTGAGGTTGAGGGTGATACTTGGTGGTGTCCCATCTTTTCCACAAGTTCATCAATGTTCGGGGTAAGGCTCTGAGCTGAGGAAATCCTCAGAATTGAGTGGAGGTGTTCAGCAGTAAGTCGACTTCTGTGTGATGTTTTGTTCAAGTTCATCAAAGAAAACAGTTGTTCACACAGGTATGTGCTGCCAAACATAGACAACGTTTGAGCAGCCTGGATGCGCAGCTGGGGCATTGTGTCGGGGAGGAAACGGGCGAACTCCGCAGCACCCACTGCCGCATATTTTGCCCTCAGTGCATCATTGCATTGGAGGTCAATCAACTCCATTTGGAGGTTTGGTGGTGAGCTTTCCACGTCAACAGCAAATGGGTTACCGAGCAGTTCCAACCTGCTTTTTTGTGCTTCAAAGTCAGCAAATCGGCGTCGAAAGTCAGCGGCAAGCATACCTATTTTATCAGCCAACTGTGCGCTCGGGAACGCACTGGTAGAGAGCTTCTCTTTCATGGTCTGGCAGCTGGGAAAGTGGCTCAAATTTTCTTTCCGCATCTGCGTCTCCCACAGAGTCAGTTTGGTTTTAAATGCCTTCACTGTACTGTACATATCAGAGATGACACGATCCCGACCCTGCAGCTGCAAGTTCATTGCATTCAGATGACTCGTAATGTCACACAGAAAAGCCATTTCACACAGAAACATTTCGTCTCGGAGTTGTGTTGTGTCTTTCCCTTTGCTGTCCAAGAACAGACAAATCTCCTCACGAAGCTCGAAACATCTTTGAAGCACCTTTCCCTGGCTTAGCCATCGCACCTCTGTGTGATAAGGCAAATCACCATGCTCCGTTTCTAACTCCGTCAGAAATGCCTTGAACTGGCGGTGATTCAAACCTTTGGCTCTGATAAAGTTAACTGTGCGCGTGATGATGCTCATTACATGCTCCATTTTCAAGGCTTTACCGCACAACGCTTCCTGGTGTATGATACAATGATAAGCTGTCAGCTCACCTGTCGCGTTTTCCTCTTGCATCTTTTCCCGTATCTTCGCCACCAGTCCGCTCCTGTGTCCACACATCGCAGGTACTCCGTCGGTTGTCAAACCCACGAGTTTTTCCCAAGGCAGCTCCATCTCATTTACACATCTTGACACCTCTTCATACAAATCATGCCCCGTAGTTGTGCCATGCATAGGACGTAAAGCCAAAAACTCCTCTGTCACGCTTAGGCTGGAGTCCACTCCGCGGATGAAAATTGACAACTGGGCAATGTCAGAAATGTCGGTGCTCTCATCCACAGCCAAGGAATATGCAATGAAATCTTTTCCCTTTTTCACAAGCTGCTCTTTTAGATTGATGGACAACTGGTCTACTCTCTCGGCAATGGTGTTTCTGCTCAGACTCACATTTAAAAGAGTTGCCTTTTTCTGGGCAAACTTCGTCACAAACTTTAATCATGCAGTTTTTGATGAAATCCCCCTCCGTAAATGGCCGGGCTGATTTAGCGATCTCTTCTGCCAAAATAAAACTGGCCTTGACAGCAGCCTGGCCTTGTGATTTGGCTTTTTTGAACAGAGCCTGTCGAGATTTGAGGCCTCGTTTTAATTCCTCTGCCTTTTGTAGCCTTTGTTCCATGTCCATATTCTTGTTTTTGTCCGCGTGTTTCGTTTCATAATGTCGTCTCAGATTATACTCTTTCAGTACCGCCACACTTTCTCCACACAGAAGACACACAGGTTTTCCAGCTACCAGCTACAATTATAATATTTTTAGATTTTAAACATTTAGGTACACATACAGTTGAAGGCGGAAGTTTACATACACTTAGGTAGGAGTCATTAAAACTTGTTTTACAAACACTCCACAAATTTCTTGTTAACAAACTATAGTTTTGGCAAGTCGGTTAGGACATCTACTTGCTTGACATAAGTAATTTTTACAACAATTGTTTAAAGACAGATTATTTCACTTATAATTCACTGTATCACAATTCCAGTGGGTCAGACATTTACATCCAATAAGTTGACTGTGCCTTTAAACAGCTTGGAAAATTCCAGAAAATGCTGTCACGGCTTTAGAAGCTTCTGATAGGCTAATTGACATAATTTGAGTCGATTTGAGGTGTACCTGTGGATGTATTTCAAGGCCTACCTTTGATTGACATCATGGGAAAATCGAAAAAATATCCGCGAAGACCTCAGAAAGTCTGGTTCATCCTTGGGAGCAGTTTCCAAATGCCTGAAGGTGCCACATTAATCTGTACATACAATAGTACGCAAGTATAAACACCATGGGACCACTCAGGAAGGAGACACGTTCTGTCTCCTAGAGATGAACGTAATTTGGTGCGAAAACTGCAAATCAATCCCAGAACAACCGCAATGGACCTTGTGAAGATGCTGGAGGAAACCGGTACAAAAGTATCTATATCCACAGTAAAACAAGTCCTATATTGACATTACCTGAAAGGATGCTTAGCAAGGAAGACAACACTGCTCAAAACCGCCAAAAAATGGCCAGGCTACGGTTTGCAACTGCACATGGGGACAAAGATCGTACTTTTTGGAGAAATGTCCTCAGGTCTGATGAAACAAAAATATAACTGTTTGGACATAACGACCATCGTTATGTTTGGAGGAAAAAGGGGAAGGCTTGCAAGCCGAAGAACACCATCCCAACCGTGAAGCACGGGGGTGGCAGCATCATGTTGTGGATTTGCTTTGCTGCAGGAGGGATTGGAGCACACCACAAAATAAATGTCATCATGAGGGAGGAAAATTATAGAAAAGTATAGAAAATGTGTGGGCAGAACTGAAAAAGCATGTGGAAGCAAGGAGGCCTACAAACCTGACTCAGTTATACCAGCTCTGTCAGGAGGAATGGGCCAAAATTCACCCATCTTATTGTGGGAAGCTTGTGGAAGGCTACTTGAAACGTTTGACCCAAGTTTAAATTGTTTAAGGCAATGCTGCCAAATACTAATTGAGTGTATGTAATCTTCTGACCCACTGAGAATGTGATGAAAGAAATAAAAACTGAAATAAATAATTCTCTCTACTATTATTCTGACATTTCACATTCTTAAAATAAATTGGTGATCCTAACTGACCTAAGTCAGGGAATTGTTACTAGGATTAAATGTCAGGAATTGTGAAAAAAATAGCTTAAATGTAATTGGCTAAGGTGTATGTAAACTTCCGACTTCAACTGAAAGTGTCTTATATCGGCTGAAAGTTTAAATTTGTGTTAGTCTAACTGCACTGTCCAATTTACAGTAGCTATTATAGCGAAAACATGCCATGCGCCCAACATCAAAATATTTTTCCACCGGCACAGGTTTCATACATTCACATATAAGGAATAAATATCCCTTCCATTAAAAATCTGCCGTTTCCAGCTACAATAGTCATATACAACGTTAACAATGTCTACACTGTATTTCTGATCAATTTGATGTATTTTAAATGGACCAAAAATTTGTTTTTATTTCAAAAACAAGGACATTTCTAAGTGACCCCAAAATTTTGAACGGTAGTGTATGTGTGTATGCATCTTTGTGTGTATGAGTGTGTGTCAGAAAGAGAGAGTAAGAGTGTGTGCGCATCTGTGTGTGTGCGCATCTGTGTGTGTATGTGCAGGGGAGGATACGGGGAGCAGGTGCAGTACCTCACATATAAATACTCTCTAATCCCCCAGTCTCAGACCCAGTTACCCAGAAGAACAGAGTGCTCTTGGTGACTCACCCAGTCGAGAGAAAGAGAGAGAGAGACAACAGAGTGTCTTCCAACTAATAAAACATTGCTGTGAAATACCTATAAAAATGCAGAATGGGCCTCCCGGGGGCGCACTGGTTAAGGGCGCTGTACTGCAGCGCCAGCTGTGCCATCAGAGTCCCTGGGTTCGCGCCCAGGCTCTGTCGTAACCGGCCGCGACCGGGAGGTCCGTGGGGCGACGCACAATTGGCCTAGCGTCGCCCGGGTTAGGGAGGGCTTGGTCGGTAGGGGTGTCCTTGTCTCATCGTGCACCAGCGACTCCTGTGGCGGGCTGGGCGCAGTGTGCGCTAGCCAAGGTGGCCAGGTGCACAGTGTTTCCTCCAGCGCATTGGTGCGGCTGGCTTCCAGGTTGGATGCGCACTGTGTTAAGAAGCAGTGCGGCTTGGTTGGGTTGTGTATCGGAGGACGCATGACTTTCAACCTTCGTCTCTCCCGAGCCCGTACGGGAGTTGTAGCGATGAGACAAGATAGTAGCTACTACAACAATTGGATACCACGAAATTGGGGAGAAAAAGGGGTAAAAAAACAAATAGAAAAATAAAAAAATAAAATGCAGAATGTCATGCTTATAAGACTTACAGATTTGGAGGAGTCCTTGTCAACCTTGGCCTCTGTCTCCCATAGGTGATGACCATCTATAGAAGGGAGAGTAGAGAAGAGTGAGGGTGATCATGTGGAAAAATTATATGTGAGAAAAGTACCAGTATTCAGACTTGCACAAATGAGTAACCACCATAAATAAATCCCCATTCATGTCAATGTTGACATCATTAGCCATGATGCTGTTAACAGTGTTATTGTTAGCTCTGTCTGACATCAGTGATCTATAAAACAGCTGCAACAGAACCAAGGTTTTCACCAACATCAGTTGAGTCTGATGATGAGCTCATATATTCAGTCTCAGTCTAGGCTAACCCACTCGGGCCGAGGGGGCCGATCTGATGCAACTCCGAGGCCCGATCCATAGGCCATACCAAAGGGATGAGTAATGTCTTTGGTCGATGAGAGAAACCCTGACTTCATTCCTTTGTGGAATCCCAAATGTAATGACCAATTGTGACTCGCGGGCTTGTTAATAAAGTAAAAAATCCGGGGTTCCTATAACCAGTGGGCTGTGAATAACTGGAAAGTGAAGCCTTGGCATAGTCTCCCTCCCTAAGCCACCGTCAGTCTTTTCAAATAGCTCATATTTAAATATTGGCCCTTTTGTCATGCTTATTAAAGTATTATTAAATGTTTTATTTGTTTTATATTCTGTTAATGCACTTATTTTAAGTTGTCGTAACAAACTGGCTACCCATCAGGCAATAAAATAGGGCATCACAGCTGTTGAAAACATGGGTCCTAAAAAATATCATTTTTTGCTATTCTTCTATGAGACATCAACAAAAAGTAATTTTCACATAGTTTATAAGAAAAAGGGTAAGCACCGCACTATTTTCTCTTACACCAATGACTCGTTAACAAAGCCTGAAATCGAAATTAAATCACATAAAAAATGTTCTTGGTGAGAATTAAACTTTCTAAGAAGTGCCATGCTAACAATTCTGACCATTCTTAAAGCTGAGATCTGTGAAACCGATCAATTCCCCGACGGGGAGGAAGGAGTAGGCTGTCCTTGTATATAAGAATTTGTTCTAAACTGACTTGCCTAGTTAAATAAAGTTTACACTAAGAGCATAACATTTCTATACCCTAATTCTAGTCTAACTAATACCCAAATGGAGATTCAGTGAAAATAAAAATCTCATTGATTTATCAAGACCAGTCCCTATGCTTGTCTCAGAGCAGTGTAAAACAGTGCTAAAATAGTTGTAGGGTATTGCTTCAAATCCTATTACTTCTAACTTCAATATGCTCTTTAAATAAACAAGACACACCACTTTTAACAGCACATTACTCAACACTAGTGAGATTCATGTCGCCTACGGTAGGCCTACAGTAAATCGAAAAATATGATGTGACTCTCCGCCAATAATTACATATAGAGGATTGGAGGATATTTCTGTAATTCAGTGACATTTATGCCCATAGTAATCAGTTATGGCTACATAACTAAATAAACGTCGGCATTTTGAAAGAGTATTTTTATCATTATTTTATTAACGAAAGCATAAAGATGGCATTATTAGTTACATTGTTTTAGTTTGAACGTGCAGACTGGCACCAAGAACAGTGGGAACGTTTCCCTAGTCAGCGTCATTGTTAGTGCAATGCCCCTTAAAGTGTTGCTCTGTGCTACCCAGTGTGGCGGGGTGGGGGTCCACCCCCCTTCCTCCTCCTCCCTTCCCCATGGGCTAGGTCTGTCTTCTGTTCGAGGCTCTGTGGCCCATCCCGTGCCGCCTGCCCTTGTTCCTTGAACCTTGTGTGCTTTCAGTGGATACAGCTGGAGAACTGCATGTGCCACTCGGGAGCCATGACCAATATGACCAATATATATTGTCCTGCTAATAACAGGCTTAATAATATGACAATATCCAACAGGCTTTAATATATTTCTAAATTAATAATAACAATAATTTAAAAAAAGCTTTGTTTAAAAAATATCAATATTTTGAAGATTATTTCATTTTCAAATAATGTAAAATGAGTGAGAAAAAGGTCAATCTTGAACATGGGGTGAGATATTGTTACTAATTTGTAAATAAAGCCAGTTTGTTATTTCTAATAATTTATTTCTGTTTTTAGAGGGAGAGAAACCAAAAACCTACAGTCATCTCATGGGTCTCCCAGTCGAGGCCGGCACAGGTATTGAACCAGCATCTGTAGCAACACGGTTTGCACTACTATGCAGTGTCTTGCACCACTCAGGTGCACCACTCAGGTACCGTAAAACATGACCGGTCGGGAGTGGGCTACAGTTCTACAGTAAGAGCAAAATACTCCTAACAAAATAAAATAATAGAAACCTAAGTGTAACAACAGTTTTAGTAAGTAATACTGAAGTCATGCACAATTATCAGGTTCTATTTACGTTTATAATCGCAAAACTTTTCGTGGAGCAACCACTGTACATATTGTGCTCTTCTATTGCACATGCAATGGTGTCCGAGGGGAAAAAACTGTGTTCGTTGCTTGCAGTAACTTTTGTTTGTTGTTGTAATATTGCAAACGGACGTGGCAGTTTCACCATGAAGGATTGCAGCTTTAACTTCACATATAGAAGCACTCTTGATTAGGTCTATATTATGACAGGTTATCTTGAAGGCTGTCTGGTCTTGAATTGAAACTGAGAGGTAGACACAAACACAGGCTGGGAAGAAGACAGCCCATTGCAGACAGGGCACACTTGGCCTGGGTCTGCTTGGGCTGTGATGTGGCAGAGGAAGAACCTGAAGCTGACACTGATGCCCAATGCCTCCCATTATATCTGGAGACTAGAGGCAGGGGGGAACCTCTCCGGCTCCATCTCCACTCTCTCACTCTGGGAACCAATCCAAAAGGGAATCCTTAGAAGGCTACATCAACCTGCCACCAGAGATTTTAAAAAAACTGCATTTCAGATCCCATCTCCCCTTTACTACTTACTTTTTTTCACTCACTCTCTCAATGTTTTTCACTGGCCACACATTAATGCAGAGAAAAAAACATTAAATTGAGCAATTTGTTGTTGAGCATCTGCCAGGAAATGTTTCTACAGAGAATCACATTTACCTTTACTTTGAGAGGTGTTGTGCAGAGTGTACTGCATAACGTACAGTAAATATAAACACATGCGCTATCCATGCCCATGTGGAATGATGAAAGAGAACCCTTGTCCTTGGTCTGATGACTGTAAGTTCTTCCTCCCAGCACTACCCCCAGAACTCGTGGATTGTGGGTATTGCATGCAAGCGTACTGTCTCAGGGAAGGGCAGTAATTGAGGCAAGCCATCTATTCAAACTGAATCAATCAATGGCTGCTAAAGTGAAGTTCACTACTAAATAAAACACAGTTTTGAAATCTGCATCTCAGCACACCGTCTGTCTTCTAAACTCAGCAAAAAAAGAAAAGCCCTCTCACTGTCAACTGCGTTTATTTTCAGCAAACGTGTAAATATTTGTATGAACATAACAAGATTCAACAACTGAGACAAACTGAACAAGTTCCACAGACATGTGACTAACAGAAATTGAATGTGTCCATGAACAAAGGGGGGTTCAAAATCAAAAGTAACAGTCAGTATCAGGTGTGGCCACCAGCTGCATTAAGTACTGCAGTGAATCTCCTCCCCATAGACTGCACCGGATTTGCCAGATCTTGCTGTGAGATCTCCCCACTCTTCCACCAAGGCACCTGCAAGTTCCCGGACATTTCTGGGGGGGAATGGCCCTAGCCCTCACCCTCCGATCCAACAGGTCCCAGACATGCTCAATGTGATTGAGATCCAGCCTCTTCGCTGGCCATGGCAGAACACTGACATTCCTGTCTTGCAGGAAATGACGCACATAACGAGCAGTAAGGCTGGTGGCATTGTCATGCTGGAGGGTCATGTCATGATGAGCCTGCAGGAAGGGTATGAGGGAGAAGGATGTGTTCCCTGTAACGCACAGCATTGATATTGCCTGCAATGACAACAAGCTCAGTCCGATGATGCTGTGACACACCACCCCAGACCATGATGGACCCTCCAACTCCAAATCGTTCCCACTCCAGAGTACAGGCCTCAGTGGTGTAACGGTCATTCCTTCAACAATAAACGCAAATCTGATCATCACCCATGGTGAGACAAAACCGTGACTCATCAGTGAAGAGCACATTTTGGCAGTCCTGTCTGGTCCAGCGACGGTGGGTTCGTGCCCATAGGCGACGTTGTTGCCGGTGATATCTGGTGAGGACCTGCCTTACAACAGGCCTACAAGCCCTCAGTCCAGCCTCTCTGGTCTAACTCGGGCAGTTGTTGTTTCCATCCTGTACCTGTCTCGCAGGTGTGATGTTCGGATGCAATTTATTGCCCTGGCCACATCTGCAGTTCTTATGTCTCCTTGCAGCATGCCTAGGGCACATTAACGCAGATGAGTAGGGACCCTGGTAGTCTTTCTTTTGGTGTTGTTCAGTAAGTATAAAGGCCTATTTAGTGTCCTAAGTTTTCATAACATCAAATCAAATAAAGTTTTATTTGTCACATACACATGGTTAGCAGATGTTAATGCGAGTGTAGCGAAATGCTTGTGCTTCTAGTTCCGACAATGCAGTGATAACCAACAAGTAATCTAACTAACAATTGACCTTAATTGCCTACCGTCTGTAAGCTGTTAGTGTCATAACGACCGTTCCACATGTGCATGTTCATTAATTGTTTATGGTTCATTGAACAAGAATGGGAAACAAGTGTTTGAACCCTTTACAATGAAGATCTGTGAAGTTATTTGGATTTTTACCAATTATCTTTGAAAGACAGGGTCCTGAAAAAGTGATGTTTTTTTTGTTGCTGAGTTTACATTACAATATATCTGTCACGCCTTGGTCTTAGTATTTTGTGTTTTCTTTATTTATATTGTCAGGCCAGGGTGTGACATGGGTTATTGTGGTGTGTTTTTTGTCTTGGGCTTTTGTGAGGTGTCTACGTAGTCTATGGCTGCCTGAGGCGGTTCTCAATCAGAGTCAGGTGATTATCCTTGTCTCTGATTGGGAGCCATATTTAGGCAGCCATATTCTGTGAGTGTTTCGTGGGTGATTGTTCCTGTCTTTGTGTTTTCACCAGATAGGGCTGTTTCGGTTTTCGTTATTTCATTTCGTTATTTTTGTAGTTTCTGTATGTAAGTTTTTCCCTCATTAAAATATCATGAATCATCATCACGCTGCATTTTGGTCCGATCCTTGTTCTACCTCTTCGTCAGAGGAGGAGATAGAAGAGAGCCGTTACAGAATCACCCACCACACCCGGACCAAGTGGCGTGGTAACAGGCAACAGCAGGAGCAGCGCGACAATAATTTCTGGACTTGGGAGGAAATCCTCGACGGGAGAGGACCCTGGGCTAAACCAGGGGAGTGTAGCCGCACCAAGGTGCAGCGAGAGAAGGACTGGACATGGGAGGACAAACTGGACGGTGAAGGACCTTGGGCTCAGCCTGGAGAATATCGCCGCCCCAAGGAAGAACTGGAGGCGAAGAAAGCGGAGAGGCGCTGGTATGAGGAGGCAGCACGGCGATGTAAGTATGTAAGTTTTTCCTTCATTAAAATATCATGAATCATCATCACGCTGCATTTTGGTCCGATCCTTGTTCTACCTCTTCGTCAGAGGAGGAGATGGAAGAGAGCCGTTACAATATCACTTTACACTCTGTGCCATCATCAGTTTTCTGGTTTTCCTCAAATATATTTTTATGAACAGTACGCTGTAATTCATAAAACGTAAACTCCCTGTTTATGTGCACGTAATTGATTTGTTTATGAAAACAGCCACAGTTCTCCGAAATTTTCGAGGCCGGCCAAACTGCTGAACGGTTTCAAAGTGGAAGTCATTATTTTGTAACACTGACCAGTAGCACTGACCAGTCATGTAACAGAGTAGAGCACCCCTCCCACGGCTAACTGTTACTCGGAGAAAGACCCCTAAAACCGCTAACCAAAAAAAATACAATTCATCTCTGTCGAAAGAAACACGATTCACTCCACTTTCAGCCTCCTCGGGCACTTTCAGATTTCCCCTCTATAGACGGATGGTTATCTATAATTTTCTTGGGTAATTCCAGACACCACCTGGCAAGGTTCTTGAAGTTTGATAATTCTCACAAAATTCTATTTGGAGGTCCTCAACCATACTGTAGACATAATAGACACCTCTGGCCAAGAACAACCAGGCCTGTCTTGGTCTGTACAGTACCTGGTTGGACTGACTCTCCTCATTGGCTCTGACTCATAGGGAGACGGTGAACTTTGGGTCATGGGTCACAAAGTAGTCGGTCGGTTCAGGCAGGGGAAACTGGTGAAACTGGAGGTCTGTGGGTGTCTGACTCTGACACAGTGACAAATGATCCATGGTTACTGCTAGCCTGCCTACAGTAAACCAGGCAGCCAGCCAGTCCCAGATGTGAAAGCATTCTTTTTTTTATAAGGGACTTTCTCTCCACATCTCTTTTCTGCTAGGAGGATTACTTCAAAAGCTCCTTTGCTCTCACTCTCGCTCAGCCTTAACTCATGGTGTCTGGGAATTTATGTGCAGACAAAGACACACACCATGCAGATAGTCTGATCTAAGGGCTGTAGTGTAATCTCCTATAAGGATCTCCATGCTCTACACCAGCGGTATTCAAACTTTTTCAGAGAGGACCCCATTTTTTCCCTAAGAATTTCTTGTGACCCCACCCCAACCCAAATCTAATGGCACAACCTTAAATCAGTCAAACAAAAAACCTTAAATTCATTGAATTTGTATCTCTTATTAAAACATGAATACATTTACTCAATACATTTTTTTTGTCAAATGATCTTTCTCAAAAACATTTGTATATTTTCCCATACCATAATCGGTACTCCTCATTTTTTGTTTCCTCTCCCCCCCAAAATAAAAAATATATAATTTCATTGGCGACCCCACAGCAGTTCCCCCACGAATGCCAACATTGAACAGCACTGCTCTACACTGTAACCACGGGTGACAACTGCATTGATGTTATCTCTGCTCCCTCTAACTGTGCTGCAACAGACTGGACAGGATATCCGAGGCAGGACTGTGTCGTCATAATGAGGTGCTGCATATGGGGCTGGACTGGTTCTGAGAAGCCAGTCAGTGTACATCATTACAGGGACACAGGGATTCCTCCTGTATGAGTTTTTTTTTATTTTGGGGTGACCAGTGAGCTGAGATAAGGCGGGGCTTTATCTAGCAAAGACTTATAGATGACCTGGAGCCAGTGTGTTTGGCGACGAATATGTAGTGAGGGCCAGCCAACGAGAGCATACAGGTCGCAGTGGTGGGTAGTATATGGGGCTTTGGTGACAAAACGGATGGCACTGTGATAGACTACATCCAGTTTGCTGAGTAGAGTGTTAGAGGCTATGAGTCACTGAGTACAACACGCTCTTACCCCTGTGTACACACACACACGTGTGCACACACATGCGTACTGACATACACAAAGTTATACACACACACTTGCACACATGACCTACACAATATAGTCTAGTTATTCTCAAGAGTAGGTGCCTCAAAAATCTGGGAGTTGTTTTTTGGAAAATTATCCATTGGTAAAATGGGTAAACCCTCTGTGGCAACAGAATCCCCTATTCAGGATTTATGAGAAGGATTGTTAAACCGTTTTTAGACCTCGGCATGGACGAAATCTATAATAAAAAAAACATTACAATTAAATATGCACTAGGCAGAAATTGCTCCATCATTTCTTAAGGCTGGCTGAAGGGTGTTTCCATGGGAGCATCAACACCACCCCAGAAGCTATGCTAGGACCTAAAGACAGTCTTCTTAGCTTCAACAGATCTGAGGGGGCTACTGATCTTCTTCAAACTGACACAAATTTAAAAATATATATTTTTTTACATTTAACCTTTATTTAACTAGGCAAGTCAGTTGAGAACTAATTCTTATTTATTATGACGGCCTACCCCGAAAAAACCAGGACAACAATGGGTCAAGTTGTGCACCGACCTATGGGACTCTCAAACATGGACAGATGTGATGCAGCCTGGATTCGAACCAAGGACTGCAGTGACACCTCTTGGACTGAGACGCAGTGTCTTAGACAGCTGCGCCACACAAAACTATAAACCAAAAAGAGAGTTATCTAGAATTCTGGGCAAGGTAAATATTGAAAATAATTAGAATTTCACATACATAAATGAATAGCAATAGAGATTAGGAGAAATCAAGAGATGTAGAAAGAGATATCGCAAAGCTACTACTATACACTACTATTGTATGATAATGGTGCTTGAGCCCCCACCCAACCCACGTAGAATTCCTCTCCTCACACAATGGCAACAGGTTCCCCTCTGCTCTGAGTGACTCATGAACCATATGATCAGATGTGTTTACATTGCACAACCTTGGCCCAAACCATACCTCATGTTGCTTTTCTAAAGCTAATCAAGGAAATTGCTGTTAGTAAACCCTAAGCATCAACATCTGGGAGCAGATACTCCCTCCTTCCCAACTGAGAGGGCTTAGAGAGAAGAGAGGAAACAAATACTGAACTGTGAGGGACAGCACAGCAGCCTGCATGGCGCATAGTGCATTTGTGATCCATTCCTATTCTGAACAGGCAATGGAAACTTCTGCAAATGTAAATCTGCTGGGTTAAAAATACAGCGCATTAATGTGCACCACATGTGCCACTCTGGCAGGATGGGGGATGGGGGATATTTTGATGGCTGGGGAAGTGGAGGGAGGGAGGGAGTAGCCCTGGGGTTTCTCAAACCCAGGGGGGCAAAGAGGGAGAGAAAGTTAGAGCACAAACACACACACACGTTTTCCTATCCTTGTGGGGATCAAAATAATTGATTCAAAATCCTATTTTCCCTAACCCTTAACCTGAATCTAGCTCTAACCGGAATTGTAACACTAAATCTAATCCCTAAGCCTAAAATAGCCTTTTTCCTTGTTTTACTATCCTTGTGAGGACTTCTGGGCCCCACAAGGATAGTAAAACCAAACACACACACACGCACATAAATATGCACACTAAGCCACACACATCTGCATCCAGCTCCAGCTCTGGCTTCAGCTCCTACCTTGGGCTTTCTCCAGGAACACCACTTTGGAGTCGTGCTGAAAGTTGTGTCCGCTGAGGAGCATCTTCTCTCCCCCAGCAGCAGGGCACGTCTGCAGAGTCTGCTTATCCACTAGGGGCAACTCCTGGGCTGATCTCTGGGCTGCAGGCGGGGGACAGCACTGTCTTCACTACAGAATCATTACAAACCCACTCTCCCTTCAGCCCCGACCATCCAGACGAAGTCATTTTCACGAGCTTGACAACTCTTAAAGAATCCTCACCACTAACAATGCCAAGAGCCATTAACTCTAGAGACATATTATTCCTCTGACCTAACAGTGAGGGAAAGGATCCATTCAGTATTTGTTATTGTATAATTTTCTCAAATTATTGTTTTTACAAAATATCATACTTGGCTATCACCTCCTGGTTAACTTCAACCACCATAAAGTGTGTGATATTCTTTAATAAAACTCAGATGTTTACAAATGAAAAATAGATCTGGCAAAGAATGTTTCTGACAATTACCCTTGACAATGAAAAAAAAGAGGCTTGGTCAATAACAGTTTGTGGCAGTGTATCAGCGACCAACAATGGTCTATTCTTAAGAGCTGAGATCATGGTTTAACGACATTGCTCATTTTCCTCATAGCACTTGATCTTTGTGGTGTGATTCCAGCCAGAAACCCATTAGATTAGCAGATCTGCTCAGATTTCTATCTAGCGCTTTGGTGCAATGTGTGCTTATCTACCAAAGTCAAAATGATCTGCCATGTTAAACCACCCCCACCCCCAGGCCTGATAGTGAAGGTGTACTCACAGCACTCCATGGGGTTGGATGCAGTCTGCAGGGACAATGTTCTTCCTGTGGATTGGTTGATGTGAACCCGGAACACCATCCTCACACGTGTGTTTTTACGCCCGATGTCTGTCTCGCCCTTCCGCAGCTCGATGTCCGAGTTGCGAAGTTTCAGGATGCCGGAGCAGTCAATTCTACATTAAACAGAAGAAACTTAGTTAAACCTTAGAGAGGCTCATAGACAAACACATTCGATAGACACCATCATTATTGAGATCTCAAATCATTATCCCTTCTACAGTTACCACATACATAGACACTCAGCTTATTAAGTTCTCTCTAGCACCACAAAGGGATTTCAGTATAGAATGACTATAGTCATCAGACAACAGTATTTCAGCAGAAGATTATCACACGTATCCCCAATGAAAGGTTTCCTGTGTACTCAGCAACTACTGCTTACAGGGCTAATCCCAACCATCCAGCAGCTCAAATGCTGTGAACGTTAATAGTTTCATAAATAGCTTTTTAATGGACCAAAAGAGAACACCCATGGGATACTGGTCTAACCTTGATCCCTCTACCAGCCAACCTATTGGCTGGAACTATGCTTTTTACAGAGTCTTCATCAGACACTTTATTAATATCTAATTTCTCACCCCCTCCCATCTATGCTGTGCACTCACTTCTAACATGTCAGACTTTTATGGCATTAGCCTTTCCAACCAAAGTTTTTCCATGGCTGTGCTCCTCGACGCTGCATTGCTTATAAAGGAGTTAATGTCAATTGTTTCACTAACTGAACACTCCCGAAATGTCTTTGTCAGACACAGGCAATCAGGTTGAGGCTAAGGATTCCCAGCTGGTTAGCCCTCCCTCCAGGCTCTGGTCAAAAGTAGTGCACTATATAGGGACTAGAATGCCATTTGGGACACAGATAAAGTCTCAGTCAGCTGTGCCAAGGGATCAACACAATGCAAATCTCAGGAGAAAAAGAGTGTTTGGCTTTTGAGTGTATTCGCTCATTGGTAACAAAAACATTGGAAGAGGGCTGTCACATGTTGAATGGATCTCTAATTGAGTCAAATTAAGATGTCAGCATTGGTGCCTTACACGCATGCACACACACACACTATACAGCTGGTACTGATCAGCCGTCATGGACAAAACTCTACAGATGTTCACTCATCATTTGAGTTGCTTGAGGAGGAGCTTAAATGTCTAACTGACTGCACAACAAAAAAAACAGACAAAGGCTAAAGAAATACACACACAGTACTCACATGGCGCGCATGTTGTTCTCGGGCAGTAGTGGAATCTCCAGCACCTTGGTGTTAGACTGCAGGGTCTCATGGCTGGGGGTGGAGACAGTCTTGCCAGTGATGCGGTGGACCTGGTAGAAGGCATGGGGCCGCAAGAGACGATCGTCTGCCGTTCCAATGAATAGCTGCAAGATCAGGGGCTCGGTCTCCATGTAGCCGTGGAGCTGGAAGGAAGACATATAATTACATTTAAAAAATGTATTGCCAATCAACAATGGTTGATAGGAATTTGTTCCTCCAGTACTTATGTCTAGTCAAAAACGAAGTACACACACACAACTGTTGACAACGGGTTAAAAAAACAGAAATACCTTTCAAACACAGTTTAATAATAATAATAATAATATATGCCATTTAGCAGACGCTTTTATCCAAAGCGACTTACAGTCATGTGTGCATACATTCTACGTATGGGTGGTCCCGGGAATCGAACCCACTACCCTGGCGTTACAAGCGCCATGCTCTACCAACTGAGCTACAGTGTAGATTTGGCCTTGTGTAATAGGGTTTTGTCCTGCTGAAACGTGAATTAAGCTCCTAGTGTCTGGTGGAAAGCAGACAACCTAATTTTCCTCCAGGATTTAGCCTGTGCATTAAGTTAATTTTTTTTATCCTAAAAAACTCCCTAGTCCTTAACAATTACAAGCATACCCATAACATGATGCAGCCACCACTATGCTTGAAAATATGGAGAGTGGTACTCAGTAATGTGTTGTATTCGATTTGCCCCAAACATAACACTTTGTATTCAAGACAACTTATTATTTGACATAAGTTTTCCACAAACTTATTTAGGCTTGCCATAAAGACATTTCAGCTTTTATATTTGGATTCATTTCAAAACATTTCTAAAAACAATTCCACTGACATTATGGGGTAGGCCAGTGACATTTTTTAATTTAAAAATAATAATAATCCATTTTAAATTCAGGCTGTAACAACAATTTAGAGAAAGTAAAGTGGTGTGAACACTTTCTGAAGTCTCAATTCTACTTAAGGGGCTCGCTCTCCCTTTCCTGTAGATACCTTATCTCCACCTCCTACCGCCAAAAGAACCAACAGCATGTACAACCAGTACAGTAGGTGGAAATACATTATTCAACACTCTGGCTTGTAGAGACTATTGCATCTTTTTAGGGCGACTTCAGTCAGACTGATAATCCACGGAGTAACCATGGTAACAGTATGTTTAGACAAGCCTAAATCCTGTTGTGGAAAATAAGCTTCAACCTCACTCATTTACATTTTTCTGAGGAATCTTTATCCAAGGCCAACAACCAATTCACATATTTACTCCATTAATATCAGTTCCTGTCTGTATTGATGAGCTGAGGCACAGCATGATCTTACAGTAAGTATCTCCATCACCAGGGTCCCACTGTCTGCCCAAGAGCCAGTTAACCAGCTGAGACAAACAACCCTGGTATTTCACTGACAGGACTAAGCCTGGGTTACAGTGTACTAAAGGTTACACTTACGTCCCAAATGGAATCCTATTCCCTACATAGTGCACTTCTTTTGACCAGAGCCCTTTTAGGCTCCCAAGTGACACAGTGGTCTAAGGCACTGCATCTCAGTGCTAGAGGCGTCACTATTGGCCCTGTTTCGATCTCGAGCTGTATCACAACCGGCCGTGATCGGGAGTCCCATAGGGCGGTGCACAATTGGCCCAGTGTTGTCCGGGTTTGGCCAGGGTAGGCCGTCATTGTAAATAAGAATGAGTTCTTAACTGACTTGCCTAGGTAAATAAAGGTTAAATAAAATAAAGTAGTGCACTACTGTATATAGGAAATAGAGGGCTACTTTTATTTATTTAATTATTCATTAATTTCATTATTTATTTAATTTTATTTAAATGTATTTAAAACAGGGAATCCCATGGAGACCAAGGCCTCTTTTTCAAAGGAGCCCTGCACAGAATCATACAAATTCACAATATTACAATTACACCGCAATAAAAGCACGCAATATTTACAAGCAATTTAAGAGGGGAAAAAATGAATGTAAAATGTATTAAATTGACATGTTGTGTCACTGGCCAACACACAATACTTAATGTCTAAGTGGAATTATGTTAAGAAATTTTACCAAATAATTTTAAAAAGCTGACATGCCATGAGTCAATAAGCCCCCCAAAATCATCCTTGAGCATGGTGAAGTTAATTACACTTTGAATGCTATCAATACAGCCAGTCACTACAAAGATACGAATCAAAATCACACATTTTATTCGTCATATTCGTCACAAATACAACAAGTGTAGTAGACCTCACAGTGAAATGCTTACTTTACAAGCCCTTAACCAACAATGCAGTTATAAAAAAAATTTTAAGTACAAAATAAAAGTAACAAATAATTAAAGAGCAGCAGTAAAATAACAATAGTGAGGCTATATACTCTGTACAAGTACAGAGTCAAAGTGTGGGGCACTGGTTAGTCGAGGTAATTGAGGTGATATGTACATGCAGGTAGAGTAAAAGTGACTATGCATAGATAATAAACAGAGTAGCAGCAGCGTAAAAGGGGGGGCAATGCAAATAGTCTGAGGTAGCCATGTTATTAGATGTTCAGGAGTCTTATGGCTTGGTGGTAGAAGCTGTTTTAGAAGCCTCTTGGACCTAGACTGGCACTCCGGTACCGCTTGCCTTGCGGTAGCAGAGAGAACAGTCTATGACTAAGGTGGCTGGAGTCCTTGACAATTTTTAGGGCCTTCCTCTGACACAGTCTGGTATAGAGGTCCTGGAAGGCAGGAAGCTTGGCCCCGGTGATGTAATGGGCCGTACGCATTACCCTCAGTACTGCCTTGCGGTCGGACGGCCGAGCAGTTGCCATACCAGGATGTGATGCAACCCATCAGGATGCGCTCGATGGAGCAGCTGTAGAACCTATTGAGGATCTGAGGACCCAAGCCAAATAGTATTGAAGAGGACACGACAAAACCTGTCTTGATCGGCTTGGACCATGTTAGTTTGTTGGCGATGTGGACGCCAGCCCCGTCAATGATAATGGGGGCGTGCTCAGTCCTCCTTTTCCTGTTGTGCACAATCATCTCCTTTGTCTTGATCACGTTGAGGGAGAGGTTGTTGTCCGCTCCTCCCTATAGGCTGTCTTGTCATTGTCGGTGATCAGGCCTACCACTGTTGTGTCATCGGCAAACTTAATGATGGTGTTAGAGTCCTGCCTGGCTATGCAGTCATGAGTGAACAGGGAGTACAGGAAGGGACTGAGCACGCACCCGAGGGGCCCCCGCGTTGAGGATCAGCGTTGTTACCTACCCTTGCCCCCTAGGGGCTGCCCGTCAAGAAGTCCAGGGTCCAGCTGTAGAGGGAGGTGTTTAGTCCAGGGTCCTTAGCTTAGTGATGAGCTTTGAGGGCACTATGGTGTTGAACGCTGAGCTGTTGTCAGTGAATAGCATTCTCACATAGATGTCCCCTTTGTCCAGGTGTGAAAGGGCAGTGTGGAGCGCAATAGAGATTGCATCATCTGTGGATCAGTTTGGGCGGTATGCAAATTGGAATGGGTCTATGGTATCCGGGATGATGCTGCTGATGTGAGTGCTATAGGTCAGTCATCATTCAGGCAGGTTACCTTAGTGTTCTTGGGAACAGGGACTATGGTGGTCTGATTGAAACATGTTGGTATTACAGACTCAGACAGGGAGTGGTTGAAAAGGACAGTGAAGACACTTGCCAGATGGTCAGCTCATGCTTGGAGTACACGTCCTAGAAATCTGTCTGACCCTGCGGCCTTGTGAATGTTGACCTGTTTAAAGGTCTTACTCACATCTGCTGCGGAGAGCGTGATCACACAATTGTCCGGAACAGCTGATGCTCTCATGCATGTTTCATTGTTACTTGCCTCAAAGCGAGCATGGAAGTAATTTAGCTCATCTGGTAGGCTTGTGTCACTGGGCAGCTCGTGGCTGTGCTTCCCTTTGTAGTCTGTAATTGTTTGCAAGCCCTGCCACATCCGACGAGGGTCGGAGCTGGTGTAGTACATTTTCGATCTTAGTCCTGTATGGACTTCTGGGTTGGAGTCCCGCTTATTGAAAGTGGCAGCTCTACCCTTTAGCTCAGTGCGGATGTTGCCTGTAACTCATTGCTTCTGGTTGGGGTATGTACAGTCACTGTGGGGAGGACATCATCGATGCACTTATTGATGAAGCCACTGACTTATGTGGTGTACTCCTCAATGCCATCAGAAGATTCCCGAAACATATTCCAGTCTGTGCTAGCAAAACAGTCCTGTAGCTTAGCATCTGCTTCATCTGACCACTTTTTATTGACCGAGTCACTGGTGCTTCCTGTTTCATTTTTGCCTGTAAGCAGAAATCAGGAGGATAGAATTATGGTCAGATTTGCCAAATGGGGAGCTTTGTACGAGTCTCTTCTGTGTGGAGTAAAGGTGGTCTAGAGTTTTTTTCCCCCCTCTGGTTGCACATTTAACATTCCGATTGAAATTAGGTGAAACAGATGTTTCCCTGCATTAAAGTCCCCGGCCACTAGCAGCGCCACCTGTGGATGAGTGTTTTCCTGTTTACTTATGGCAGTATACAGCTCATTAAGTGCAGCCTTAGTGCCAGCATTGGTCTGTGGTGGTATGTAGGCAGCTATGAAAAATACAGATTAAAACTCTCGAGGTAGAGACAGTATCTCACAAGCAGTAGACCACACTACCTCAGACGAGCAAAACCTCAAGAATTCCTTGGATATCGTGCACCAGCTGTTGTTTATCGATATTCATTGACCACTACCCCTTGTGGCTGCTGTTCTGCCGATACAGTGTGTAACCCGCCAGCTGTATGTTATTAAATGTCATCGTTCAACCAAGACTAGGTGAAACATAAGATATTACAGTTTTTAATGTCCCGTTGGTAGGATATATGTGCTTTTAGTTCGTCCAAATTATTATCCATCGATTGTACATTGGCCAATAGTACGGATGACAAAGGCAGATAAACCTCTCGTCGCCTGATCTTCACAATGCACCCAGATCTCCTTCTGCGAAATCACCATCTTTCTCCTGCTCAAGATGGGGATGAGGGCCTGTTGGGATGTCTGGAGTAAATCTCTCTCATTAAATAAAATACTTTGTACAATTCAAGGTGAGTAACTTTTCAGTCATAAGAGATGGTAGCATTATCCCATTTCTGTTAGTCACAGGTCTGTGGAGCTTTTTCAGTTTGTCGCAGTTGATGAATCTTATGTTCATACAAATATTACATAAGTTTGCTGAAAATAAACGCAATTGAGAGTGAGAGGATGTTTCTTTTTTTGCTGGGTTCATTTCACATATACACATACTGTATATAGCCACCCATGTTCAGTCAGTCACACCTGAAGATGTTGTAATCAGCAATGTCAATGTCCTTATCCAGAATCGAGCCATTTAGCCAAGCTCATGCACCCAGATATCAAGAAGGTTGATCTTTGACATTAAAATGTGTTTGTTTATACGTGATAGCCCAAGCCCTCTACCTGATTTGAAAACAGCGGGGTATCCATATTTATTTCATTTTTTTATTTCACCTTTATTTAACAAGGTAGGCTAGTTGAGAACAGGTTCTCATTAACAACTGCGACCTGGCCAAGATAAAGCAAAGCACTGCGACACAAACAACACACAGAGTTACACATGGAATAAACAAACATACTCAATAACACAATAGGTGAAAAAAGTATATATACACAGTGTGTGCAAATGAGCTAAGATAAAGGGAGGTAAAGGCAATAAAAAAGCCATAGTGGCGAAATAAGTAAAATGTTGCAATTAAACACTGGAGTGATAGATGTGCAGAAGATGAATGTGCAAGTAGAGATACTGGGTACAAAGGAGAACAAAACAAAAAAATCAGTATTCGGATGAGGTAGTTGGATGGGCTATTTGCAGATGGGCTATGTACAGGTGCAGTGACCTGTGAGCTGCTCTGTCAGCTGATGCTTAACGTTAGTGACGGAGATATGAGTCTCCAGCTTCAGTGATTTTTGCAATTCGTTCCAGTCATTGGCTGCAGAGAACTGGAAGGAAAGGTGGCCAAATGAGGAAATGGCTTTGGGGGTGACCAGTGAAATATACCTGCTGGAGCGCGTGCTACGGGTGGGTGCTGCTATGGTGACCAGTGAGCTGAGATAAGGTGGGGCTTTACCTAGCAAAGACTTATAGATGACCTGGAGCCAGTGGGTTTGGTGACGAATATGAGCGGGGGCCATCCAACGAGAGCATACAGGTCGCAGTGGTGGGTAGTATATGGGGCTTTGGTGACAAAAAAGATGGCACGGTGATAGACTGCATCCAATTTGCTGAGTTGAGTGTTGGAGGCTATTTTGTAAATGACATCGCCGAAGTCAAGGATCGGTAGGATTGTCAGTTTTACGAGGGTATGTTTGGCAGCATGAGTGAAGGATGCTTTTTTTTGCAAAAGGAAGCCTAATCTAGATTTTAACTATGAATTGGAGATGTGTAATGTGTCTGGAAGGAGAGTTTACAGTCTAACCAGACACTTAGAATATGTGAACATCTATAAATACCTAAGTCAGAACTGTCCAGAGTAGTGATGCTAGACGGACTTTAGTGTCCCAGAACTTTTGGGAGTTTGTGCTGCAAGATGCAAATTTCTGTTTGAAAAAGCTAGCCTTCGCTTTCCTAACTGCCTGGGTATGTTGGTTCCTAACTTCCCTGAAAAGTTTCATATCGAGGGAGTTATTCGATGTTAATGCAGTACGCCACAGGATGATTTTGTGCCGGTCAAGGGCAGTCAGGTCTGGAATGAACCACAGGCTGTATCTGTTACTGGTTCTACAATTGAATGGGGCATGCCTATTTAAGATACTCTACTGAGGGAATAAGGTCAATATCCTTCCAGGATACCCAGGCCAGGTCGATTAGAAAGGCCTGCTCTCTGTGTTTTAGGGAGCATTTGACAGTGATGAGGGGTGGTCATTTAACCGCAGACCCATTACGGACGCAAGCAATGAGGCAATGATTGCTGAGATCCTGGTTAAAGACAGCAGAGGTGTGTTTGTAGGGCAGGTTGGTTTGGATGATATCTACGGGGGTGCCTGTGTTTACAGATTTGGGGTTGCACCTGGTAGGTTCAGTTTAGGTCACCTAACAGCATGAGCTCTGAAGATGGATGGGGGGCAATCAATTCACATATGGTGTCCAGGGCACAACTGGGGGCAGAAGGTGGTCTATAGCAAGCGGCAATGGTGAGAGACTTGTTTCTGGAAAGGTGGCTTTTTAAAAGTAGAAGCTTGAATTGTTTGGATAGTAGACCTGGATAGTAAGACAGAACTCTGCCCCCTTTGGCAGTTCTATCTTGTCGGAAAATATGTGTTCCATTACCTATTGTTGGTAGAGGCCCGGAAATGAGAACCGGCTTGTCTGTGTGAGCATTCAGGTGCTTCTCCATCACAGCAGTGCTCCAAGGGTCCTTGATTCTGCAACCACCACATGTTATAGGGAGCTATGGACCTTCCTAAAACCTCCATCACTGGAGGATGTGGAGAGGGTCGCTAACTAGGCTTAGGTTGGGAAAGCAATAAGCAAAACATGTCATCCCCAGAGCCTGCAAACGCTCTGTATATTTGTGTACGGAAAGGGGTTGCTGCCTAGCAATGCTGTTTATTTAGGCTGTAGGGAGTGTGTGATGGAGTTAGAGGTAGATCGTTTTGGCACTGACAGTGCAGTCTCCCCTCCCTCGATCGTATTATCACCCACTAGAGGAATGTCAAGACTCTGGCCGCTCATGGCACCAGAGAGGGGGGAAAATAAGGAGAGAGGGAAGAGGGCAACCCTCTATCTCTCTCCACCCCTCCAGCTCCAAGGGATGGTTACACAATACACATCCTCATTTACAGTATTATCTTTGGCCAGTTCTAGATATTTTCACTCACTATATTTTACATCACTTAATGATTTTCGCCATAAACAGATCATTACTCTGTCTGCCATCTGCAAAATGGCGCATGTGACTTGCAGCAGCAGCCGTGGCATTCGAAAAGAACAGAAAGCTGTGCTCGACAAGGAGGGAACTGAAGCAGCTTCCAGAACAAACTCTGCACAATTTGGTCAAGGTTTGACTCATAGGCCAGCGAGAAGAACCAGTCAGCCAGTGTCCACAGCCCACAGAGTAGTGTACCATGTAATCAGGAAGATACACTTTTAGAAAAAGAGGTTATATTTAGAACGTAAAAGGGTTCTTCGGCTGTCCCCATAGGAGAACCTTTTTTGGTTTCAGGTAGAACCCGTTTGGGTTCCAAGTAAAAACCCTTTCCACAGTGGGTTCTATATGGAACATAAAACGGTTCTACCTGCAACCAAAAAGTGTTATCCTATGGGGACAGCCGAAGAACCCTTTTGGAACCATTTTTTCTAAGAGTGTATGGAGATTGAGCGGCCTTGTCTGAGGTTTCCTCTAACATCTCCATCAGACTGCCAGAAACGTGTGGTTTGAGCCTGGCCTCGTCAGGCTGTCTCCATAGGACGCCACTGTGGATGATGTCAGCATTACAGACGGGAACTTTCCTAAACAAAGGGAAGTCTGTGTGTTTGGTCAGAAGCTGGGGGAGGGAGGGAAGAGGAGGTGGAGGTTTTCAAAAGAGCACACTCTCCATTTCATGATGAGAGTAACCTAGACCCCATGTCATTAAAACATTAGCACCTAACCACAGAGAAAAACTACCCAGCACAGATGTGCATGCTGGTGTTTAGACACATGGGATTGTTCAATATACTTAGCTAGCTACGTTCCCAGGTTCCCATTCAGCCCCACTGTAGCCTACTGGTTGGAGTCTCAGGGTGGTCGCAAACGTTGGGGTGTCACCGCACAAGAATATGTGAGATGTTCAACTGTGTAGATACTGTACCACTCTACACATTCTAACTTTGCCTGCAGACACCTTTGATGACTTACTTTCCCTTCTCACAGTAGATTCTGTGGTTTATTCAGAAGTTGAAGTCAAGTCAGTGATGTGGTGAAATGATTGGGCCTTGTAGTCCAAGAATTACTATTACTCAATACTTCTTCTGATTCGACCACCAAAGTCACTGTGGTTTAATCTCATGACTAAGCTTTACTGGTCACATTACCTCGCTTTGCAACTGTCTGCCTGCCCTTGAGACATAATGGAAAAGTTTGAGTCACCCTCGTCTGGACAGGAACTGACTGAGCGGAATGGTCTGTCTAATAGCATACCTATGGTATTTCATTCAGAACTATGACGTCTTTCGAATAACATTATAGACTTGAAATCATTTTTTTTTTATGTAAAAAACACATACCCACTAACCTATGTCAGCGCTGGAGATATAAATAAGTTGGAGAGAAAGTGATCGTAGAAATAAGTTGGAGAAAGTGGTAAGCCGAGAAGTGATAGGGCTAATGGTATTACATGTAGACTACTCTATTTTACAGTACGGTATGTTAGTATAAGGAGGACAGCAGACCTGCACCACAGGGTGTCCTCCTGCCAGAGCCTTGACTGCCCCTCTGCTCCCTTCAGTCTCGTAGTGGGCACGGTGGTGAGATTTGGGCTGCACCTCGATCTGCAAGCTGTATGGCCCGGAGCTGGATGGCAGCTGCCAGTCAAGGGCTGGCAGAGATGGGCTAAGATGGAGAAGGTATATTTAAAGTTTGCTATGTAACAAGACACAACTGCAGATTGTCAGTGCTTTGCTGGGATGTTTCCTCATAATGGATATTTCTGAATTGACTTATATTGACCTCAATAAAGTTTAGCTCTCTGGAGCTGTCAACCTTATAATGAATATTATTTCAGTCAGTCAAAGTCTTCTTCAGCTTACCTGACATATTGCTTTGGCTTGGACCATGAGTATGGGTGCGATGGCACATCCAGTAACCCCCCACAGTAGTTCTCCTTCTTTAAGGGCAGGCAGGAGGAGGAGTACTCATCCTGACAAAGCTCCCCAGGGCTGAGCTCCTCTCGTCCAGGCTCGACCTTCAGGCAAACTGCCCCAGGCTCCAGGCTGGTCTTCCGGGCCTTCAGAGGGATGCCCTCACCCAGGTCTGCCACACCGTCTGTGGTCAGAGCATTGATGGCTTCAACTATGGCTGAGTTGGTGTACTGGTTGGTGTTGTTAGGCATCCAGGACTCATCTGTGACACTGAGGCGTGGGGAGATGTGAGGGGAAGGCCCAGGGGAGTGGTTGGGGGAGTAGGGGGGCTTGGAGGTTGTGGTTCTGTTGAAGCTGTATTTTCTCTTCCCACCACAAGGGGAGTTGGGCCTGGAGCCTCGCTGGCCCACCCAGCTGTCATCCATGACACTAGAAAGGGGGGAGGTAGAGGGGGAGTTATGTGAGGAGCCCGCATGGGTGCAAGCTTCACCCGGCAGGGCGAGAGAGGAGGAGCCCTTGGGCGAGACGCAGGGCGACTGCCAGGGTGAGTTCTGGGGTGAGTTTTCGTAGTTGTAGGAGAAGTTCGACTCGTAGGACGAGGCCTCGGAGTGACAGCTGCGTGACGACACACTGCTGGCCGGGCTGAGGCAGCTGGGGTCACGGTAGCCATCTGCGTTGGGCAACGTCAGGGTCACAATGGAGTTGACCCGTTTAGGTACAGGAAGGTTGTTGCTCTCTTCCACCTCCTCCTCAGGAAACTGCCCATAGGCTGTGATCTCAATACGAGGGCTCTCGAGGACCGGGCCCTCGGTTGGATGGATGCTACGGGATGAGTAGTAACCCACTGTCCTCATGTCGTACTGGGCACTGTAGCTGGGAGGCTGGCTGATGGACACTGAGATGGTGGGGCCAGACTGGAGACTGTGGTACTGGGAGGGCAGGCAGGATTTGCCCAGGGAGAGACTGATGTTGGGGGTGTGGCTGTATGCATCTGAAAAGCAAATACATAGAATGAGTTAGAATTAGGGTCCATACATACTCTCATTGGCTCACACACTGAAAGACATACTGTAGTTGCCAGTTAATTACAAAGAAAGCTGCTGTGATGGTGTTGCTCATGATGTTTGTTTGCATGACTAAAGGTGCAATCTGTACCCAACAGGGGAGGTTCAAGATGCCAGCTCCCTTACTGGGTATGAGGGCATAAGAGCCAGACTGACTACCCATGTGGCACAGACAGAGGAGAATGGGGGAAGAGGTGGTTAAGGGTACACGGACCTGAGTAATCTTACTAGTCAGCTCTTAAGACCAGTCCAGTCTCAGACAGCATGCAGTCGCCAGAGCTCCTGTCTGCTGTGAATTAAGAGACTACTGAGGCAACCATAAAGACATGACATCAGTGCACCACCACATGACTCCCACAACATAATCACAATGTAATAACCTTAACATCACAGTGGTGTCACAGCTTTGCAATGTTTCCATGTCAATTCTTACTGGATTGCATAGAAGATGCCATTTTACCAACGAGAACCACTGGTAGTTGTGTGCGCTCTCTGACTGAATTGTATTAAATCTAGACTTACACACTGAAACACTGTACATTCTGGGTCAATTTCTCTTCAAATGTTTACTTATGCAAGAAAAGACAGAGGCATGGATTACCAATTTCAGTAAACCATCCTGAATGAGAGCTTTTGTGCCACCGCTGCCACGCCCACCACTCCCTACTCATAGGAGGGGTGCCTCATAACGTAATGTAGCTCTCATAATAAAGACCCATGTGTTTCAAAGTTCATCATTCCTTAAGGCAATATAAACATATCCCCAATATGTACAGTATAAACCATTTTTCCCCTCAATACATACAATTTTATTAATGGGTACTATATAATATAAACCTTTTGATGAAACCAAATAATTATTTCATAACGTAAGTAGCTACCATGGATATATACTGAACAAAAATATACATGCAACATGTGAAGTGTTGGTCCCATGTTTCATGAGCTGAAATAAAAGATCCATGATTTATTTTTCACACAAAAAAATATTACTTAGCTCAAATTGTGCACACATTTATTTACATCCCTGTTAGTGAGCATTTCTCCTTTGCCAAGATAATCCATCCATCTGACAGGTGATGATTGTCAAGAATCTGATTAAACAGCATGATCATTACACAGGTACACCTTGTGTTGGGGACAACAAAACACCACTTCAAAATGTGCAGTCTCACAACACAATGCCACAGATGTTGAGGGAGTGTGCAATTGGCATGCTGACTGCAGGTATGTCTACCAGAGCTTTTGCCAGATAATGGCATGTTAATTTCTTTACCATAAACCGCCTCCAACTTAATTTTAGAAAATTTGGCAGTTCGTCCAACCGGCCTCATAACCGCAGACCACATGTAACCATGCCAGCCAAGGACCTCCACATCCAGCTTCTTCACCTGCGGGATCATCTTAGACCAGCCACCCAGGCAGCAGATGAAACAGTGGGTTAGCACAATCAAAGAATTTCCACACAAACTGTCAGAAACCGTCTCAGGGAAGCTCATCTGCATGCTTGTTGTCCTCACCAGGGTCTTGACCTGACTGCAGTTCGGTGTCTTAACCCACTTCAGTGGGCAAATGCTCACCTTCAGTGGCCACTGGCAAGCTGGAGAAGTGTGCTCTTCATGGATGAACCCCGGTTTCAACTGTACCGGGCAGATGGCAGTATGGGGTCATGTGGGCCAGCAATTTGCTGATGCCAACATTGTCAAGAGTGCCCAATGTTGTGGGTGGGGTTATGGTATGGGCAGGAATGAGATACGGACAACAATCACAATTGCATTTTATTGATGGCAATTTGAATGCACTGAGATACCGTGAAGGGATCCTGAGGCCCATTGTTGTACCATTTATCCACCGCTATCACCTCATGTTTCAGCATGATAATGCACGGCCCCATGCCGCAAGGATCTGTACACAATTCCTGGAAGCTGAAAATGTCCCAGTTCTTCCATGGCCTGCATTCTCACCAGACATATCACCCATTGAACATGTTTGGGATGGTCTGGTTCGACGAGTACTACAGCGTGTTCCAGTTCCTGACAATGTCCAGCAACTTTGCACAGCCATTGAAGAGGAGTGGGTGAACATTCCACAGGCCACAATCAACAGCCTGATCAGCTCTATGTGAAAGAGACACTGACTGGTTTTCTGATCCATGCTCCTACCTATTTTTTAAATTCAATTTCAATTCACATTCATTTATTGTCAGTCATGTGATATCCACAGATGAGGACCTAATGAATTTATTCCAATAGACTGATTTACTTATATGAACTATAACTTGAAATTGTTGTGTTGCGTTTATATTTTTGGTCGGGTAAATTAAGCTCTCATTATTGTTAGTATATCCTATAATCATCTCAGTATTCAGTAGGCTTCTACATTGTCATACATTTATAATAGTAGGCCATCGAAACAGAGGAGAAACCCATTCAGACACCCGAAGAGAAAGTGCACCACTAGACAAGACAGGCAGCTATCCAACACGCAAAATCATCCATGTCGATGGATTTATCGTTTATGAATGCAATATTACTCTAAAACGCAGTCTGACATTCAAAAGTAAAGGGAAGAGCCTACTCACCCTCTTCAGCAGATTTCATTTTTTTCCTACAGACGAGGTAACCGCACGTCCGAAATCGAACTTTGAAGACAGCTGCAGGTCTGCGTTATCCAATAGCCATAAAGCTTCGCTTTAGGACTCTAATGATGATGTTGAGGCGCTCTCGCTATATTCTAACAAAACTTCGAAACTATTGCAAATCTGTTTCATGAAAAAGAAACAATTAATGTAGATTATTTTAAAAGCGACTCAAAGAAAAATACAAATCGTATCTGCAGAGTGAAACACTTTTGGATACAATTGGATAGAGCAAAGAAATCAAAACGCAGGGACGGGATTCAATGTGTGATTCCCATGGAGAGTAAATATTATTTGAGCGACTGATTTGTGATACCTGATTGATTTTGTGGAAGGGGATCCTAGCTGGTCTGGCCATGTGTGACGCACTGCTTGGTTGCAGAGAGCTCCTTGGCGAATATAAACCCGGGGATCACCTTCAGCGCAAGCGCGCCGCCCCTTGGACAGTGACGCATCTCCATGTCTGACCAGCAGATACGTTTCATTGAGATTCACTTCACTCACTGGGTTTTCAGCTACTTCCATACGTGGTTGATTAGCTGGGCTGGCAGCGACAGTTGCTGTTCAGAGAGCGCTACAGGCTAGTGGAAAATGAAATGCAATATTTACATGTAAAGAGCATGAGAAGGAAGATCAGATAATGGATATGCCATTTGTATTTGTATTTTTTTGGGGATCCCTATTACTCTTCCTGGGGTTCAAACACATCAAGGCCTATCAAAAAAATAATATTTACAAAAAAATAATAATCTAAAAATTAAAACTTCCTGGAGTATCCTTAGGGGTTCTTCAAATTTAAACTGTGGGGGGACCCCTAAATGTTCTTCAAATAACCCCTTTTAACAGCTCCTCAAGGAACCTTTTGAATAACCTTTTGGGGAACATTTTTACTACCCCCTCCCCTTTTATTATTAATAATAATATGCATAACAATAACACACTATTTCAGTTGTCTGTGTTTATTATGATTTTAGTGACAAAGCAGAATTAAAAAACTAATTTGAGGTAAACACCGAGCAGAGCCCCAAGTCCAATGTGTATATCCTCTGACATGTTGATGTTAATGTGTTGATGTTCTCCGTATCCATAGACAGAATTATTTTTTGGGTGCATGGTGATCAAACAGCTTTCCTGTGTTATTCAGTGTAGATAGGGTGAAGTCTGAACCAAAAAAATAGTACTTACACAGATGATCAACAAAACATGCACACAATAGTATTCATACCTTGGTTAATGTGGTAAATGTGAATAATGTAGAAGCCTATGGGATGAGCAGCAGTTTAAGGCACTGCATCTCAGTGTTAGAAGTGTCACTACAGACCCTGGTTCGATTCCAGGCTGTATCACAACTGGCCATGACTGGGAGTCTCATAGGGCGGTGCACAATTGGCCCAGCATCGTCCGGGTTAGGGTTTGGCCGGGGTAGGCCATCATTGTAAATAAGAATTTGTTCTTATCTGACTTGCCTAGTTAAATAAAGGTTTAATAAAAAATGTAATAAATACAGTACCGGTCAAACGTTTTAGAACATCTACTCGTTATCTGGGTTTTTCCAAAATAGGGTTACGTTTTTAAAATATATTTTACATTTGAGATTCTTCAAGTAGCTACCCTTTGGCTAGATGATAGCTTTGCACACTCTTGGCATTCTCTTAACCAGCTTCATGAGGTAGTCACCTGGAATGCATTTAAATTAACAGGTGTGTCACGGACGTCGTCGTGGAAATGACCGGACCAAGGTACAGCGTGGTGAGCGTACATTTTCCTTTATTTATATAAATGTCACCAACAAAACAAGAAACAAAGAAACTACCGTGAAGCTTAGTAGGGCTATAGTGCCACTAACAAAGTCAACTACCCACAAAATACAAAGGAAAAAAGGCTGCCTAAGTGTGATTCCCAGTCAGAGACAACGATAGACAGCTGTCCCTGATTGAGAACCATACCCGGCTAAAACATAGAAACAGAAAACATATACATAAAGAAACTAGAATGCCCACCCTAGTCACACCCTGGCATACCCAAAATAGAGAATAAAAGCCTCTCTATGGCCAGGGCGTGACAAGGTGAGCCTTCATAAAAGTTCATTTGTGGAATTTCTTTCCTTTGTAATGTGTTTGAGCCAATCAGTTGTGTTGTGACAAGGTAGGAGGGGTTTACAGAAGATAGCCCTCTTTGGCAAAAGACCAAGTCCATATTATGTTAAGAACAGCTCAAATAAGCAAAGAGAAACTACAGTTCATCATTAGTTTAAGACGTGAAGTTCAGTCAATACGGAACATTTCAAGAACTCTGAAAGTTTTTTCAATTGCAGTTACAAAAACCATCAAGCGCTATGATGAAACTGCCGCTCATGAGGACTGCCACAGGATTGGAAGACCCACCTCAACCAAATTGAGATGGTTTGGGATGATTCGGGCCGCATAGTGAAGGAAAAGCAGCCAACAAGTGCTCAGCATATGTGGGAATTCCTTCAAGACTGTTGGAAATGCATTCCAGGTGAAGCTAGCTGAGAGAATACCAAGAGTGTGCAAAGCTATCATAGAGGCAAAGGGTGGCTTTTTGAAGAACCTCAAATATAAAATATATTTTGATTTGTTTAACACTTTTTTGGTTACTACATGATTCCATATGTGTTATTTCATAGTTTTGATGTCTTCACTATTATTCTACAATGTAAAAAATAAAGAAAAACCCTTGAATGAGTAGGTGTTCTAAAACTTTTGACCGGTAGGGTAAATTCACTGAAGAGGTAAGGGAGGAGGATGGTAAATCTGATCTGCATTACATACCAATACCAATTTGTATGCCTCCTTGTCTTTATACCTGCAGCCACATACACAAATGTGAGCAGATCTGTCATCTGCACCAATAAAGCTAGCCTTCAACATATTCTTACCTCTTTGTTGAATGATATCCATTGAATTGTGTCCATTTTCTGTTTTAGAAAGTTTCGCACAAATATGAAAAGATAGATGGTGTCATCAGAAAACAATATAAATGGAGATCATACAAGGGACAAACCTTACCTTAAATTGAGGAGATCTTTACATTGTTCAATTAAGTGCCTGCCCCTGCTGTCCTTTCAAATCCAAATGTTTCAGTTGGGAAATTAAGTTCCTGCAAGTACCCACACCAACTAACGAGGTTCCTCGGTGAATTCCACCTCATATGGGTTCTTGTAAGAATATTTTGTGGGCAATTGTCAGTGCCAAACACCCTAAAGGTTCGGTGAAGATCTTTGAGGGTCTAAGAAGAACCCTTGTTGAACCCCTAATTTTTGAGTGTATAACATCATTACACCACTACATATCTGCCTGTGTGTGTGTCTCTTTACAGTCTGCATCGTTCCATGAGGTGTAGTTTTATCTGGGGGGTTTAATATAATTTTACTGCTTGCCTGAGTTACTTAATGTGGAATAGAGTTCCATATAGTAATGGCTCTGTGTACAGTCGTGGCCAATAGTTTTGAGAATGACACAAATATTAATTACCACAAAGTTTGCTGCTTCAGTGTCTATATATTTGTGTCAGATGTTACTATGGAATACTGAAGTATAATTACAAGTATTTCATAAGTGTCAAAGGCTTTTATTGACAATTACATGAAGTTGATGCAAAGAGTCAATATTTCCTGTGTTTACCCTTCTTTTTTAAGACCTCTGCAATCAGCCCTGGCATGCTGTCAATTAATTTCTGGGCCACATCCTGACTGATGGCAGCCCATTGTTACTTAAACAATGCTTGGAGTTTGTCAGAATTTGTGGGTTTTTGTTTGTCCACCCTCCCTCTTGAGGATTGACCACAAATTCTCAATGGGATTAAGGTCTAGGGAGTATTCTGGCCATGGAAGCAAAATATCTATGTTTTGTTCCCAAGCCACTTAGTTATCACTTTTGCCTTATGGCAAGGTGCTCCATCATGCTGGAAAAGGCATTGTTCGTCACCAAACTGTTCCTGGATGGTTGGGAGAAGTTGCTCTCGGAAGATGTGTTGGTACCATTCTTTATTCATCGCTGTGTTCTTAGGCAAAATGGTGAGTGAGCCCGCTCCCTTGGCTGAGAAGCAACCCCACACTTGAATAGTCTCAGGATGCTTTACTGTTGGCATGACACAGAACCGATGGTAGCGCTCACCTTGTCTTCTCCAGACAAGCTTTTTGCCCCAAACAATCGGAAAGGGGATTCATCAGAGAAAATGACTTTACCCCAGTCCTCAGCAGTCCAATCCCTGTACCTTTTGCAGAATATCAGTCTGTCACTGATGTTTTTTTCTGGAGAGAAGTGGCTTCTTTCCTGCCCTTCTTGACACCAGGCCATCCTCAAAAAGTATTTGTCTCACTTCCTGAGCAAGCTCTGTACTGGTGGTGCCCCGATCCAGCAGCTGAATCAACTTTCGGAGATGGTCCTGGTGCTTGCTGGACTTTCTTGGGTGCCCTGAAGCCTTCTTCATAACAATTGAAAATGTGTTCTGGTTTTGGGGACTGTGAAGAGACCCTTGTTGACATGTCTTGTGGGGTATGCATGGGTGTCTGAGCTGTGTGCTAGTCATTTAAACAGACAGCTTGTTGCTTTCAACATGTCAATGCTTATCACAAGGACAAGTAGTGATGATGTCAATCTCTCCTCTACTTTGACCCAGGAGAGCATGATATGCATGTAATTTATGTTAGCTCTTTGTGTACATTTAAGGGCCAGCCGTGCACCACCCACACTCCATCCTCCCTACCACTCAGCCTTCCTGTCTCCCATCATCAATGTGCTCCTTTTGTCTCTGGCCTTGTAACAGAGTCCCCCAGTCTGTTTCCTGTTGTGTGTGGCAGTTGCCAGGTAACGAAGGCAGGCCTCATGTGGGGATGGAGTTTCCTAAAGCAGCGATTCCTCCAAGGCTGAGAGAGCACTCATAGTGAGTGGGGTTCAGCTTATAGGGCTAATGGGCCCCAAAGCCAGCATGAAGCCCAGACACAACACTGACCAACAGTTCGCTAACGTGGCACCAAACACAATCTCCACTAAACACAGAGCATGCGTGAGCATTTTATTATGTGTTTGCAGATCTTCCTTGAGCACAGAGTATAGTGGAAATACTGTGGAGACATCTTTAAACCAGAAGCCTGGCCATTACGGCTGGTCATTTCATTTGCATTGGTCACTCCTACTTAAGCAGGGTGCACTGGAATTCCAGAACAAACCCAGTCAAATGTAATTAGGCTAGAGAAGCCGTTTGGCCATTTATTAACAAGATACAGTAGCATAATAGCATAATGGTAGGTCTTTCCAAAATATATAAAAAGCTGAAATGTTGTAGAAAATACAAATGAAAAAATGTTCTTCCACACAAGCTAACATTTCTGCGATATAAATGTTTTAGTGTTCCACCCAGGGGATGGCTAACATAATTTTGTCAAGAAATGTCAAATAGATACATGATCCTGCAGCATTTAAAATGGTCTCATTCACAACCATCAAGAAGAAAATAGACCTGACATATTGATTACGTGAATTTACTGTCAAATCTGATTTTGACACTTATTACAGGTCTTTGATAAATTGCTCCAATGCTCCCTTAATCTTCTATTTCATTCTAATGAAGGTAACTCTATTATTGAGTGTAATGGGCTTACAGTAGCTTTGACATAGGGCACTCACCTGTGTAGATTTTCCACAACACAAATCATTTTATTTGTCACATGCGCCGAATACAACAGGTGAAATGCTTATTTAAAAGCCCTGAACCAACAATGCAGTTCAATAAATAGAGTTAGGAAAATATGTACTAAATAAACTAAAGTAAAAAACAAGATAAAAAGTAACACAATAAAATAACAATACCGAGGCTATATACAGGGGGTACCGGTACCGAGTCAATGTGCGGGGTACAGGTTAGTCGAGGTAATTTGTACATGTAGGTAGGGGTAAAGTGACTATACATAGATAATAAACACTGAGTAGTAGCAGTGTAAATAATCCGCGTGGCCATTTGATTAATTGTTCAGCAGTCTTATGGCTTTGGGGGTAGAAGCTGTTACGGAGCCTTTTGGACCTAGACTTTGCACTTCGGTACCGCTTGCTGTGTGGTAGCAGAGAGAACAGTCTATGACTTGGATGACTGGAGTCTTTGACCATTTTGGGGGCCTTCCTCTGACACCACCTAGTATATAGATCCTGGATGGCAGGAAGCTTGGCCCCAGTGATGTACTGGGCCGTACACACTACCCTCTGTAGTGCCGTACATTCGGATGACGAGCAGTTGCCATACCAGGCGGTGATGCAACCGGTCAGGATGCTCTCGATGGTGAGGCTGTATAACTTTTTGAGGATTTGGGGACACATGCATTTTCCTGAGGGGAAAAGCTGTTGTCGTGCCTTCTTCATGAATGTCTTAGTGTGACTAGACCATAATAGTTTGTTGGTGATGTGGACACCAAGGAACTTGAAACTCTCAACCCACTCGACTACAGACACGTCGATGTGAATGAGGGCATGTTCGGGGTCCCTTTTTCTGTAGTCCACGATCATCTCCTTTGTCTTGCTCACGTTGAGGGAGAGGTTGTTGTCCTGGCACCACATGGGTGAGCTTAAATCCCTATAGGCTGTCTCATCGTTGTTGTGTGGTCAGCAAACTTAATGATGGTGTTTGAGGTGTGCTTGGCCACGCAGTTGTGGGTGAAAAGGGAGTACTGGAGTGGACTAAGCACACACCCCTGAGGGGCCCCCGTGTTGAGGATCAGAGTGGCAGATGTGTTGTTGCCTACCCTTACCACCATAAGGAAGTCCAAAATCCAGTTGCAGAGGGAGGTGTTTAGTCCCAGGGTCCTTAGCTTAGTTTAGAACCAGGAACAGATATAGCCCTTGGTTCACTCCAGACCTGACTGCCCTTGACAAGCACAAACACTTCCTGTGGCGTACTGCTTTCGCATCGAATAGCCCCCGTGATATGAAACTTTTCAGGAAGTTAAGAACCAATTTACACAGGCAGTTAGGAAAGCAAAGGTTAGCTTTTTCAAACAGAAAGTTGCATCATGCAGCACAAACTCCAAAAAGTTACGTGACACTGTAAAGTCCATAGAGAATAAGAGCATCTCCTCCCAGCTGCCCACTGCACTGAGGCTGTCACCACCTATAAATCGAGGATAATTGAGAATTTCAATAAGCTTTTTTTTTTACGGCTGGCCATGCTTTCCACCTGGCCACCCCTACCCTGGTCAACAGCCCTGCACCCCCCACAGCAATTTGCCCAAAACTCCCCCATTTCTCCTTCACCCAAATCCAGATAGCTGATGTTCTGAAAGAGCTGCAAAATCTGGACCCCTATAAATCAGCTGGGCTAGACAATCTGGACTCTCTTTCAAAAATTATCCACCGCAATTGTTGCAAGTCCTATTTACTAGCCTGTTCAACCTCTCTTTCGTATCGTCTGAGATTCCCAAAGATTGGAAAGCTGCCGTGGTCATTCCCCTCTTCAAAGGGGGAGACACTCTAGACCCAAACTGTTACAGACCTATATCTATCCTACCCTGCCTTTCTAAGGTCTTCAAAAATCAAGTTAACAAACAGATCACCGACCATTTCGATTCCCACCGTACCTTCTCCGCTATGCAATCTGGTTTCCAAGCTGGTCATGGGTGCACCTCAGCCACGCTCAAGGTACTAAACAATATCATAACCGCCAAGAGTGCTGGACCAGAAGTCATTTTTGACGCATTTCAACTGAAGCTGTTAGCATATGCTAATACAGGGACACACAACCTGAAACCAAACAATGTATTGGGTAAGTATGACTCCTTCTACGTCTTCTGATGGAAGAACATCAAAGGTAAGGGAATATTTATGTGGTTATTTGGGGTTTCTGTGGACTCCAAACGTAGAGGAGACATACTGCTAATATCTGAGCGCCGACTCATAGTATAGCCCAGTGAACGATGTCTGTAACGTTAAAAATAAATGTAATACAGCGGTTGCATTAAGAAGAAGTGTATCTTTGTAAATATATGTAGAACATGTATATTTAGTCATGTTTATTGCTTGTTATCTGACGTTATCTGTCGGAGCTATCATCATTTCTCCGGACATTTGAGTAGCATTTTTTTTTTTTAAATGTCGTCAACCGAGATTTATGGATATAAATGGCATATTATTGAAAAAAAATGTATGTACTGTGTAACATGTAATATTACTGTCATCTGATGAAGATTTTCAAAAGGTTAGTGAATTATTTATTTTTTAATCCTACTTTTAAATTAGATTTTTTTCTGGGACAAAATGGCCGCCGCTTGCCTTTTGTTTCGGTGGTGATCTAATATAAATATGTGCTATGTTTTCGCCGTAAAACATTTTAGAAATCTGACTTGCTGGGTAGATAAACAAGGTGTTTATCTTTCATTTGAGCCATTGGACTTGTTAATGTGTGGAGGTTAAATATTTTTAGGAATATTTTTGCGTTCCATGCGCCACCTTCCAGCTGAACGTGGGGGGGGGTTCCCAAATTGGAACCCTAGTCCCCTTCTGGTTAAATGACTGCCTCGTGTGGTTCACCAACTACTTCTAAGACACAGTTCAGTGTGTCAAATTGAAGGGACTGTTGTCCGGAACTCTGGCAGTCTTTAAGAGGGTGCCACAGTGTTCAATTCTTGGGCCGACTCTTTTCTCTGTATACATCAATGATGTCGCTCTTGCTGCTCGTGATTCTCTGATCCACCTCAAACCAGATGACACTATTCTGTATACTTCTGGCCCTTCTTTGGACACTGTGTTAACTAACCTCCAGACGAGCTTCAATGCCTTACAACTCTCCTTCCGTGGCCTCCAGCTGCTCTTAAATACAAGTAAAACTAAATGCATGCTCTTCAACCGATCGATGAAGGTTAGTCAGATTATCTGGAGGTGCCTAAGGAGGAATAGATGAGCCCACAGACTAACATGAGGCAACCTGATAGGCCCATACGACAAAGATAGCTGCAGAACTTATACTCCACCACTAATTTTCATTTTCAATTGCTTCATCCCACAAGCCATTGTTTAGAATGGCTCGTTGCAGGACAAAGCAAACGAATATACTCTACAAGACTTGATTCTTAACCAACCTTCTTAGATTCAGCATACCACCCTGCATCCCGCTGCTGGCTGAATCTAAGCAGTGTGGATCCTGCTCGGTCCCTGGATGGGAGAGCAGATGCTGCTGGATGTGGTTTGGAGGGCCAGTAGGAGGCACTCTTTCCTCTGGTCTAAAAATATATCCCAATGCCCCAGGGCAGCGATTGAGGCCATTACCCTGTGTATGGTGCAGTCTTCAGCTGGAACTTTAAACGGGTGTCCTAACTCTCTGTGGTCACTAAAGATCCCATGGTACTCGTCATAAGAGTAGGGGTGTTCACCCCGCTGTCCTGGTGAAGTTTCCAATCCGATCATAATGCCCACCTCATCATCCCCAGCTTCCAATTGGCTCATTCCTCTCCCTTGTAACTATTACCTGAATTAATAAAATATTCAGTATCAGGTCTTTGCCACCATCTTGTGGTCAACAATTATTCTCCCGCTGCATGAATACAAACAATATTGGGGGTTACCAGTATTATAAACAACGACAACCTAGCTACTGTACTTTCTAAACTCTGATATAACATTTACCACTCAAATCAGAAACAATTTACCCAGAAGAGATTACTGAACTATAAAACACCTACTTAGTTCCTTGAGCATGCCTTTGGGGAATCCTTTTTAAGCAATCAATACTATTATTTGTTAAAATGTCAGTTTATTGCATTAATCAATGGTAATACCATAATTAGTCATACTTTTAGAAATTGCAGTCTGTGGCATGGAACGCAAGTCCTCAACAGATTAAACACGTATAACACCATACAAACAGAGAACAAGTATCAACAGAAAACACATTGTCAGACGATTGGGATCAAGTTACCAACTTCTATTAAAGTGACACAGCCATGTCCATTCGTCCTTCATAAATAAACATTACAGCCATGTCTGCCTCATGCAGCATTGCCATGTACAGTACATATGGTTGCCACATTTCTATTCAGATTATTCAGGAATGATTTACCTGAGTTCAACTTACTGTACAGACAAAAACAATCAGGAAAAGAGTGTGTGAGCATGATGATACATATATTACATTGTGTTTGGACGAGGACCCTATATCTAAACGCACACTCACATGGCAAGGATGATACAACTTATTCCTACAAACCGCTGTCAGGCTTCGTCTTGGCATCCATTTACATTTACATTTAAGTCATTTAGCAGACGCTCTTATCCAGAGCGACTTACAAATTGGTGCATTCACCTTATGACATCCAGTGGAACAGCCACTTTACAGTAGTGCATCTAAATCTTTTAAGGGGGGTGAGAAGGATTACTTTATCCTATCCTAGGTATTCCTTAAAGAGGTGGGGTTTCAGGTGTCTCCGGAAGGTGGTGATTGACTCCGCTGTCCTGGCGTCGTGAGGGAGTGTGTTCCACCATTGGGGAGCCAGAGCAGCGAACAGTTTTGACTGGGCTGAGCGGGAACTGTACTTCCTCAGTGGTAGGGAGGCGAGCAGGCCAGAGGTGGATGAACGCAGTGCCCTTGTTTGGGTGTAGGGCCTGATCAGAGCCTGGAGGTACTGAGGTGCCGTTCCCCTCACAGCTCCGTAGGCAAGCACCATGGTCTTGTAGCGGATGCGAGCTTCAACTGGAAGCCAGTGGAGAGAGCGGAGGAGCGGGGTGACGTGAGAGAACTTGGGAAGGTTGAACACCAGACGGGCTGCGGCGTTCTGGATGAGTTGTAGGGGTTTAATGGCACAGGCAGGGAGCCCAGCCAACAGCGAGTTGCAGTAATCCAGACGGGAGATGACAAGTGCCTGGATTAGGACCTGCGCCGCTTCCTGTGTGAGGCAGGGTCGTACTCTGCGGATGTTGTAGAGCATGAACCTACAGGAACGGGCCACCGCCTTGATGTTAGTTGAGAACGACAGGGTGTTGTCCAGGATCACGCCAAGGTTCTTAGCGCTCTGGGAGGAGGACACAATGGAGTTGTCAACCTTGATGGCGAGATCATGGAACGGGCAGTCCTTCCCCGGGAGGAAGAGCAGCTCCGTCTTGCCGAGGTTCAGCTTGAGGTGGTGATCCGTCATCCACACTGATATGTCTGCCAGACATGCAGAGATGCGATTCGCCACCTGGTCATCAGAAGGGGGAAAGGAGAAGATTAATTGTGTGTCGTCTGCATATAGCAATGATAGGAGAGACCATGTGAGGTTATGACAGAGCCAAGTGACTTGGTGTATAGCGAGAATAGGAGAGGGCCTAGAACAGAGCCCTGGGGGACACCAGTGGTGAGAGCGCGTGGTGAGGAGACAGATTCTCGCCACGCCACCTGGTAGGAGCGACCTGTCAGGTAGGACGCAATCCAAGCGTGTGCCGCGCCGGAGATGCCCAACTCGGAGAGGGTGGGAGAGGAGGATCTGATGGTTCACAGTATCGAAGGCAGCCGATAGGTCTAGAAGGATGAGAGCAGAGGAGAGAGAGTTATCTTTAGCAGTGCGGAGCGCCTCCGTGATACAGAGAAGAGCAGTCTCAGTTGAATGACTAGTCTTGAAACCTGACTGATTTGGATCAAGAAGGTCATTCTGAGAGAGATAGCGGGAGAGCTGGCCAAGGACGGCACGTTCAAGAGTTTTGGAGAGAAAAGAAAGAAGGGATACTGGTCTGTAGTTGTTGACATCGGAGGGATCGAGTGCAGGTTTTTTCAGAAGGGGTGCAACTCTCGCTCTCTTGAAGACGGAAGGGACGTAGCCAGCGGTCAGGGATGAGTTGATGAGCGAGGTGAGGTACGGGAGAAGGTCTCCGGAAATGGTCTGGAGAAGAGAGGAGGGGATAAGGTCGAGCGGGCAGGTTGTTGGGCGGCCGGCCGTCACAAGACGCGAGATTTCATCTGGAGAGAGAGGGGAGAAAGAGGTCAGAGCACAGGGTAGTTCAGTGTGAGCAGAACCAGCGGTGTTGTTTGACTTAGCAAACGAGGATCGGATGTCGTCGACCTTCTTTTCAAAATGGTTGACGAAGTCATCTGCAGAGAGGGAGAAGGGGGGGGGGGGAGGATTCAGGAGGGAGGAGAAGGTGGCAAAGAGCTTCCTAGGGTTAGAGGCAGATGCTTGGAATTTAGAGTGGTAGAAAGTGGCTTTAGCAGCAGAGACAGAGGAGGAAAATGTAGAGAGGAGGGAGCGAAAGGATGCCAGGTCCGCAGGGAGGCGAGTTTTCCTCCATTTCCGCTCGGCTGCCCGGAGCCCTGTTCTGTGAGCTCGCAATGAGTCGTCGAGCCACGGAGCGGGCATCCATAGGTAGTTTCATCTCAAGCCCAGAAGACATGATCAGAGCTTAATAAATAAACTGTCATATTAGTAATTGTCAGAGGATGACTACAAAACTACAGCCTTAATATTCCGTGGTTGTTTGTGATTGAGAGAGAACAGTATTGTCATTGTAAAACATTGTCAGAAGTGAATGGTTACAGCAAGGTAGATCCCCTGTGGTCAAACTGCTGGCCCAGGAGATCTTCCAAATAAGAGACAGAACACACTAGCTATTTATGAGTGACGATATCAAAACTCAACAATCAAAACAATGAGGCACTATGTGCTCTATGTCACAATGAGGCACTATGTGCTCTATGTCATAATACACCGCTCAAGAACAGGATGCACAGAACACAATTGCCGAAATCAAAGTAACTATGGAGTGCTGGTTTCATACTATGAGGTAGTTTATATGATATTCAACTTCTTTTACTTAATGTAAAGGACTTGTTGTACAAAGATGGAACATCCTAAGCCAGTTGGGTGTTGTTCCCAGAACAAATGATTTGGGAAATTTAGCTAATTTTGGTTAATGTACTTAAAAAAAAAAGTTTTACCAGCTAGGCTAGTTGAGAACAAGTTCTCATTTGCAACTGCGACCTGGCCAAGATAAAGCGTAGCAATTTTACACATACAACAACACAGAGTTACACATGGAATAAACAAAAACACACAGTCAATAATACAGTAGAACAAAGGAAAACAAAAAGTCAATATACAGTGAGTGCAAATGAGGTAAGTTAAGGAAATAAATAGGCCATGGTGGCGAAGTAATTACAATATAGCAATTAAACACTGGAAAGGTAGACCGACAGAAGATGAATTTGCAGGTAGAGATACTGGGATGCAAAGGAGCAAAATAAATAAATAAATAAATACCAGTATGGCGATGAGGTAGGTAGATGGGCTGTTTACAGATGGGCTATGTACAGGTGCAGTGATCTGTAAGCTGCTCTGAAGCTTCAGAGATTTTTGCGTTCCAGTCATGGAATTTTCCCTAGGTAAGTACAGTTAAGTGTCAGGGTACAGTAGTAAAACACTGTACATGTTCAGTTGGTATTTACAGTGCTTGGGAATCACAACACAAATAGAAATCCAAATGAAACCATCATACTAGTATCTCTACTCAGTAATGTTCAATGTAATTAAAAAAAACATACAAAAAGTTAAATGCGGAAAGCATAGTCATCGAGTTATACCAATTTTAAAACAGAGGGCAAATTGACCCAAACGATCCTGTCCAGTGCATCAAAGGGCAATTTGTTCTGTTTTTACATCTTTCCTCAGTCCCTTTTTGGTTTTGTGCTTACAGTCTTTTCAAGTATTACCACATTCCAGTGACAAATTCAGAACATTTTCTCATCATGTTTTTGCTTCTAGTGGTTCCTTGACCGCTTTAGTTTCCCTTTACTGTGGATCAGAAAGAAGAGCTGAAAAGAAGGATTGTAGAGAGACTAAGAAAAATAATTTGAGGGAGCGTGTAAGTAGGACAGAGCTTAAAATGGCTATGAGGACAGCTTAGAGTAGCTGGGTGGTGAGAACTTGCGTTTCAGGTATTTGATGATATAGAGAGGAAGACAGCTGACGACGGGGATCACTGACAGATTCCACAGGAAGGCTGGCGTTGTGATGAAGGCCAGGTCTGGGTGAAAAAACAACATAGGTTAGAAATCTGTCCAGATATCAGCACATTCAATATGTGACAGACACTAATATGTTGATATTATTTTGTTATAACTTACAATACCGTTCAAACATTTGGGGTCACTTAGAAATGTTCTTGTTATCGAAAGAAATAACAGAAAATTTATCAGAAATACAGTGTAGACATTGTTAATGTTGTAAATGACTGTCGTAGCTGGAAACGTCTGATTTCTTTATGGAATATCTGCATAGGTGTACAGAGGACCATTATCAGCAACCATCCCTCCTGTGTTCCAATGGTATGTTGTGTTAGCTAATCCAAGTTTATCAATTTAAAATGCTAATTGATCATTAGAAAAGCCTTTTGCAATTATGTTAGCACAGCTGCAAACTGTTGTTCTGATTAAAGAAGCAATAAAGCTGGCCTCCTTTAGACTAGTTGAGTATCTGGAGTATCAGCATTTGTGGGTTCGATTACAGGCTCAAAATGGCCAGAACCAAATAACTTTCTTCTGAAACTCGTCAGTCTATTCTTGTTCTGAGAAATGAAGGCTATCCATGCGAGAAATTGCCAAGATACTGAAGATCTCGTATAACGCTGTGACCTACTCCCTTCACAGAACAGAGCAAACTGGCTCTAACAAGAATAGAAAGAGGAGTGGGAGGCCCCGGTGCACAACTGTGTAAGAAGACAAGTACATTAGAGTGTCTAGTTTGAGAAAGAGACGCCTCACAAGTCTTCAACTGGCAGCTTCATTAAATAGTAAATCAAATCTAATTTTATTTGTCACATACACATGGTTAGCAGATGTTAATGCGAGTGTAGCGAAATGCTTGTGCTTCTAGTTCCGACAATGCAGTGATAACCAACAAGTAATCTAACTAACAATTCCAAAACTACTGTCTTATACACAGTGTAAGGGGATAAGGAATATGTACATAAGGATATATGAATGAGTGATGGTACAGAGCAGCAAACAGTAGATGGTATCGAGTACAGTATATACATATGAGATGAGTGTGTAGACAAAGTAAACAAAGTGGCATAGTTAAAGTGGCTAGTGATAAATGTATTACATAAGGATACAGTCGATGATGTAGAGTACAGTATATACATATGCATATGAGATGAATAATGTAGGGTAAGTAACATTATATAAGGTAGCATTGTTTAAAGTGGCTAGTGATATATTTACATCATTTCCCATTATTAAAATGGCTGGAGTTGGGTCAGTGTCAATGACAGTGTGTTGGCAGCAGCCACTCAATGTTAGTGGTGGCTGTTTAACAGTCTGATGGCCTTGAGATAGAAGCTGTTTTTCAGTCTCTCGGTCCCAGCTTTGATGCAACTGTACTGACCTCGCCTTCTGGATGATAGCGGGGTGAACAGGCAGTGGTTCGGGTGGTTGATGTCCTTGATGATCTTTATGGCCTTCCTGTAACAACGGGTGGTGTAGGTGTCCTGGAGGGCAGGTAGTTTGCCCCCGGTGATGCGTTGTGCAGTCCTCACTACCCTCTGGAGAGCCTTACGGTTGAGGGCGGAGCAGTTGCCGTACCAGGCGGTGATACAGCCCGCCAGGATGCTCTCGATTGTGCATCTGTAGAAGTTTGTGAGTGCTTTTGGTGACAAGCCGAATTTCTTCAGCCTCCTGAGGTTGAATAGGCGCTGCTGCGCCTTCTTCACGACGCTGTCAGTGTGAGTGGACCAATTCAGTTTGTCTGTGATGTGTATGCCGAGGAACTAGCTACCCTCTCCACTACTGTTCCATCGATGTGGATAGGGGGGTGTTCCCTCTGCTGTTTCCTGAAGTCCACAATCATCTCCTTAGTTTTGTTGACGTTGAGTGTGAGGTTATTTTCCTGACACCACACTCCGAGGGCCCTCACCTCCTCCCTGTAGGCCGTCTCGTTGTTGTTGGTAATCAAGCCTACCACTGTTGTGTCGTCCGCAAACTTGATGATTGAGTTGGAGGCGTGCGTGGCCACGCAGTCGTGGGTGAACAGGGAGTACAGGAGGATCAGCGGGGAGGAGATGTTGTTGCCTACCCTCACCACCTGGGGGCGGCCCGTCAGGAAGTCCAGTACCCAGTTGCACAGGGCGGGGTCGAGACCCAGGGTCTCGAGTTTGATGACGAGCTTGGAGGGTACTATGGTGTTGAATGCCGAGCTGTAGTCGATGAACAGCATTCTCACATAGGTATTCCTCTTGTCCAGGCGGGTTAGGGCAGTGTGCAGTGTGGTTGAGATTGCATCGTCTGTGGACCTATTTGGGCGGTAAGCAAATTGGAGTGGGTCTAGGGTGTCAGGTAGGGTGGAGGTGATATGGTCCTTGACTAGTCTCTCAAAGCACTTCATGATGACGGAAGTGAGTGCTACGGGCGGTAGTCGTTTAGCTCAGTTACCTTAGCTTTCTTGGGAACAGGAACAATGGTGGCCCTCTTGAAGCATGTGGGAACAGCAGACTGGTATAGGGATTGATTGAATATGTCCGTAAACACACCGGCCAGCTGGTCTGCGCATGCTCTGAGGGTGCGGCTGGGGATGCCATTTGGGCCTGCAGCCTTGCGAGGGTTAACACGTTTAAATGTCTTACTCACCTCGGCTGCAGTGAAGGAGAGACCGCATGTTTTCGTTGCAGGCTGTGTCAGTGGCACTGTATTGTCCTCAAAGCGGGCAAAAAAGTTATTTAGTCTGCCTGGGAGCAAGACATCTTGGTCCGTGACTGGGCTGGGTTTCTTCTTGTAGTCCGTGATTGACTGTAGACCCTGCCACATGCCTCTTGTGTCTGAGCCATTGAATTGAGATTCCACTTTGTCTCTGTACTGACGCTTAGCTTGTTTAATAGCCTTGCAGAGGGAATAGCTGCATTGTTTATATTCGGACATGTTACCAGACACCTTGCCCTGATTAAAAGCAGTGGTTCGCGTTTTCAGTTTCACGCGAATGCTGCCATCAATCCACGGTTTCTGGTTTGGGAATGTTTTTATCGTTGCTATGGGAACGACATCTTTGACGCACGTTCTAATGAACTCGCACGCCGAATCAGCGTATTCGTCAATATTTCCATCTGACGCAATACGAAACATGTCCCAGTCCACGTGATGGAAGCAGTCTTGGAGTGTAGAGTCAGCTTGGTCTGACCAGCGTTGGACAGACCTCAGCGTGGGAGCCTCTTGTTTTAATTTCTGCCTGTAGGCAGGGATCAGCAAAATGGAGTCGTGGTCAGCTTTCCCGAAAGGGGGGCGGGGCAGGGCCTTATATGCGTCGCGGAAGTTAGAGTAACAATGATCCAAGGTTTTACCACCCCTGGTTGCGCAATCGATATGCTGATAAAATTTAGGGAGTCTTGTTTTCAGATTAGCTTTGTTAAAATCCCCAGCTACAATGAATGCAGCCTCCGGATAAACAGTTTGCAAAGAGTTAAATAAAGTTTGTTCAGAGCCATCGATGTGTCTGCTTGGGGGATATATACGGCTGTGATTATAATCAAAGAGAATTATCTTGGAAGATAATGCGGTCTACATTTGATTGTGAGGAATTCTAAATCAGGTGAACAGAAGGATTTGAGTTCCTGTATGTTTCCTTCATCACACCATGTCCCGTTAGTCATGAGGCATACGCCCCCGCCACTCTTCTTACCAGAGAGATGTATGTTTCTGTCGGCGCGATGCGTGGAGAAACCCGTTGGCTGCACCGCCCTGGATAGCGTCTTCCCAGTGAGCCATGTTTCCGTGAAGCAGAGAACGTTGCAGTCTCTGATGTCCCTTTGGAATGCCACCCTTGCTCGGATTTCGTCAACCTTGTTGTCGAGAGACTGGACATTGGCAAGAAGAATGCTGGGAAGTGGTGCGCGATGTGCCCTTTTTCGGAGTCTGACCAGAACACCGCCGCGTTTCCCTCTTCTACGGAGTCGTTTCCTTGGGTCGCTGCATGCGATTCCTTGGGTCGCTGCATGCGATCCATTCCGGTGTACCCGCAAAACACCAGTCTCAAAGTCAACAGTGAAGAGGCGACTCCGGGATGCTAGCCTTCTAGGCAGAGTTGCAAAGAAAAAGCAATATCTCAGAATGGCCAATAACAATAAAATATTAAGATGGGCAAAAGAACACAGACACTGGACAGAGGAACTGTGCCTAGAAGGCCAGCATCCCGGAGTCACCTCTTCACTGTTGACGTTGAGACTGGTGTGCCAATAGCGGACTCAGCTATTTCAGCCATACCCATTGCTGACAGGTGTATAAAAGCGAGCACACAGCCATGAAATCTCCATAAACTAACATTGGCTGTAGAACGCAGTGGAAAACGTAGCCAATTGTCATACTTGAGTAAAAGTAAAGATACCTTAATAAAAAAATACTCAAGTAAAAGTCACACAGTAAAATACTACTTGAGTAAAAGTCTAAAAGTATTTGATTTTAAATATACTTAAGTTTCAAAAGTAAAAGTCATTTCAAATTGCTTGTATTAAGCAAACCAGACAGCACAATGTTCTTGTTGTAAATTGTTTACGGATAGCCAGGGGCACTCCAGTCTCAACACGCAGACATCATTTACAAACTAAGCATTTGTGTTTAGTGGGTCCGCCAGATCAGAGGCAGTAGGGATGACCAGGGATGTTCTCTTGATAAGTGAGTGAATTGGACAATTTTTTACCTTAAAAATGTAACAAGTACTTTTGTGTGTCAGGGAAAATATTTGAAGTAAAAATTATTTTCTTTAGGAATGTAGTAAATTGAAAGTTGTAAAAAATATAAATAGTAAAGTAAAGATACCCCCAAAAACTACTTAAGTAGTGGTATAAAGTATTTTTACTTCAGTACTTTACACTACTGGTAGAATGGCCTTAATGAGAGCTCAGCGACTTTCAATGTGGCACCATCATAGGATGCCACATTTCCAACAAGTAGGTTCATAAAATGTCTGCCCTGGTCAACTGTAAGTGCTGTTATTGTCAAGTGGAAACGTCTAGGAGAAACAACAGCTCAGCCGTGAAGTGGTAGGCCACACAAACTCAGAACGGGACCGCCAAGTGCTGAAGCGCATAAAAATAGTCTGTCCTCAATTGCAACACTCACTACCGAGTTCCAAACTACCTCTGGAAGCAACGTCAGCACAAGAACTGTTCATCGGGAGCTTCATGAAATGAGTTTCCATGACCGAGCAGCCACACACAAGCCTAAGATCACAATGCGCAATGCCAAGCGTTGGCTGGAGTGGTGTAAAGCTTGCCGCCATTGGACTCTGGAGCAGTGGAAATGTGTTCTCTGGAGTGATGAATAACACTTCAACATCTGGCAGGCCGAAGGACGAATCTGGGTTTGGCGGATGCCAGGAGAACACTACCTGCACGAATGCATATTGCCAACTGTAAAGTTTGGTGAAGGAGGGCTAATGGTCTGGGGCTGTTTTTCATGGCTCGGGCCCATTTAGTTCCAGTCAAGGGAAATCTTAACACTACAGCATGCAATGACAATCTCAACGATTCTGTGCTTCCAACTTTGTGGCAACAATTTGGGGAAGACCCTTTCCTGTTTCAGCATGACAATTCCCCCATGCACAAAGCGAGGGCCATACAAAAATGGTTTGTTGAAGATCGGTGTGGAAGAACTTGCCTGGCCTGCACAGAGCCCTGACCTCAACTCCATTAAACATCTTTGGGATCAATTGGAATTCCGACTGCAAGCCAGGCCTAAACGGGCAGTATCAGTGACGACCTCACTGATGCTCATATGGCTGAATGGAAGTCTCTGCAGCAATGTTCCAACATCTAGTAGAAAGCCTTCCCAGAAGAGTTGAGGCAGTTATAGCAGCAAATGGGGGACCATCTCCATATTAATGCCCATGATTTTGGAATTAGATGTTAGACAAGCAAGTGTCCACATACTTTTGGTAATGTAGTGTATATGTCACATCAAATAGGGCTGCAAAAGACATGGTCAGAGTATGGTCACAGAAGGAACATTGCCAGGGCTGAGCAGTCACAGCACAGTCAAAAACAGTGATGAGAGGAAAAGTTGAAAAGGAGGTGGAACAGAAGATAGGTAGCGTTTCCACAGTGCTGTACAGCTACCCAGAAAAGCTCCAAAGGACACCCTGCCTATGCCTGTCCCAAGGCCATGTACAATGGAAAAAGAGAGGACAAGTAGCAGAGAGAAAGCGAGAGAGAAAGAGACAAGGTGAGTGCCAGCATGAGAGAGAGAAAACAGGGAGCGAGAGATACAAAAGAGAGCGAGGGAGAGAGACAGAAGACGGCAGACACAAGCAAAGCAAAGCACAGACCTCCAAGGTTTAATTGGGTTAACTCATAAACATAAGTGCAAAGTGCATCAAACTAAAACACAAAAGCTGCAGTGTAGTGTAGTGCAAAGGGTGATATTGTTACTACAAGTGTTTGGCAAACCTGCCTTTGACATAACAAAAAGCAACAGAACAAAATTATTATTTCCCCTCAATCCTTCTGAGCACAATAGCAAACAGCATAATAAAAAAATAAGGGGGGATAAAGAAAGTTGAATTTAGTTGTTTTTCTCTTCAGGTAAAGAATATTTGCTTACCTAAGTAGTCGTTGAGGAAGGCAAGCGAGGCTATGTAGCAGCCTAGACTGAGGAACTCTGCTAGCACCATGAGCCAGGTACAAATGTTGAGCGCCACCATGAGCAGCTCGGTGAGGATCAGCGCAGTGAAGGAGATGGCCACCACGTGCACAAGCTCCGACTCAAACAACAGCAGTGCGCCGTACATCAGGATGCCACCTGGGGATGCCTCAAAGAAGTGTTAGTGACGTAGTAGCGGTTGAGTAACTGTTTAATCATTTTGAGAAAGAAACTAGAGAATGGGTCAACTAGAATGTATTCTAGTAATCAACTAAAATCAATTTGTTTCTACTTAATGTTGATAAGACCTAAAAAATACAATGAATTGGTTTATTCTTTTAGGGGACGAAATATGTACATTTGGCCTTCATTTTGGTTTATTTAATTTAAGTTACTTTGATCCCCAATGGGGAAAGAGGGATACCTAGTCAGTTGTACAACTGAATGCATTTAACTGAAATGTGCCATCCGCATTTAACCCAACCTCTCTGAATCAGAGGTGCGGGAGGCTGCCTTAACATCCACGTCATCAGCGCCCAGGGAACTGTGGGTTAACTACCTTGCTCTGGGGCAGAAGGACAGATTTTTACATTGTCAGCACAGGGATTCGATCCAGCAACCTTTCGGTTACTGGCCCAATGTCCCTACCCTACCTGCTGCCCCTTCAATGCTCACTGAAAGTCTGTTATTCATTGAGACACCAGACAGTCCAGTAAGTCTGGAGACACGGGGTTTGACTCAATCATATTATTTATCGCGTATCCCGAACCCACCCAGGTAAACCCCTCTGAGTACTGTAGCTTGACACTCATTCATCTATTCTATGGTTGTGCCTATCATTTAATCATAACGCTCTGCGAATTGAGCTTAATTGCCTATAACTGATCACATAATTGCCTTTTCCATACAGTCTACATACAGTGCATTCCTGAGAGTTAAACTAGATGATAAATTAAAACTGACGATCGTGGCCTGTTTCATTGGTATTAGGCCTTTAATTAAAAAACGAAAGCTGTCAGGAAGGTACACTTCAGTAGGAACATAAGATCTTTTTCAACACGCTGCATGGCTTAGTGATTACATAAATATTGATTTACAGAACACACAAAAGTCTGGATGTAACTGTGGATGACTCTTGGTAACCTAAGCTACTGAGAAACAGGACTGTCTGAGAGTCAGGGGACAGTGGACTGAAGTTTTGCACATAGTAAAAATGATGAAATAGAAGTGTGTTGCCTGGACAAACAGTGAGTAATAAAAATGTGGTTTAGCCACTATGCTGCGCGTCATTCAGATTGCTTTCAGGAAAGTTGCCATACTGTGTACGGATGGATCCTTTGGATATAAAAGTTTGTGCACCTGTTATATTTCTAATATCCATTATGTTTCTCAGCACCCTTCCCTGTGTGTTAGTATCCATCATTAGAACTGTGTTAAGGAAATCTAACTCAGAAAGCTACAGGAGTATCCTGTCAACCCTCTTACCTTGGTAAATACTGATTAACTGATTAACAAATGCCTCGGTGCTTGACAAACTGGCCCAGGGCTGCTGAGCGCTTGTAGCTGTTCCTGCCGTGGACAACGAGCAGCAGACCAATGTGCTTAATAACTGGGTGATGGAGAAATATTCAGTCTTCATAAGGGGTGCCTGCTTCTCCTCCTGCATGGGAAAAGCATAAGAGCATATTCTATGGATGGACACATACGGGGCCCTTAACAGGTTTTGCATTTTTGTAAAAAAAAAATAATGTTTTTACTATTTAATGTAATAATAAATGGATAAGGTAAGAGGCGTAATATGGATTATTAACCTTTCCTTCAATACCAATGCCACAGTCTGCTGCCTGGATCATATTGACATCATTACCTCCATCACATGGAGAGCCACATGTCAGCCACAGGTTCAATAATAGCATGTAAAAGAGCAATATGGAGATAAGGGTTATGCCCCAGGACAAAACAATGTTAACAGAGATGCTTATGCTCTTTGATTGTGGACATAGGGGTGTACCTTCTCATAATGGGTCTAGTTTCTTCATTTTCAAAACAAAGTAGTCAATAGTGAGATACAGGTATATTACTGGTAGGCATTTTCTACAATTTATTTTATAATTTGGCATTCATTGTACACAGATCATTGTAGCAGTTCTGTGTCTCAAAGGATGAGAGTGGTTAGTTGTTACAAAACCTGTGCCATAGGTGGAACAGGTTCTGTTGGCTGTGTGCTGCTTGAGCGGGTGGACGATCTGGGCTTTCTGAGTGGGGGAGCAGCGACAGCAGACTACCGCTGGACACTGACACGCCAGTTCCACAAACTCATGCTCATAGTCCCGGAGACTATGTGGGAAGATAAACATATGGATTTGGAAAACACAAACACATCTGGACACCACAAGCACATTCACATATTACTTACTGTACCATCTCTTCAGATCAACAGTGATAAAATGTAGTTTGTTTTGCTTATAAAATCATAACTGATGTGCTTTGTTGCTCTTCTTGCGGTTTTGGACTCAAAAGGTTTTAGTTTTGACACCAGAATATTTTTGTCTGCTGTACCATCTTGAGAGGCTTGTGAGAAGTGTGTTGTGTTGTAGTACCGCCAAGGAGTCTCCAGAGATGACCAGAGCACAGTCGTGTTTCCTTCTGAAGGCATTGAGCTCCAGATGGGCCTCTCCACCGTTGGAGACCTGCTCGAGAGCCCGGCAACACAATCAGTGGAAGGACAGATACAAGACCATTTCCTCATCCCTTTAAATACTCATTAAGTGAGAGATTATTATTTTAACATTAAAAAGAAAGAGAAACGTACCCATCTTCACTTCTGGACACCAAATGGGAGCTTTTAGCGATACAAGTAGTTGTCTCCAGCTTATCCCCAGTAAGCATCCATATCTGAACTGAAAACAAAACCATGACAAGGAATCAGTGACAGAGTATCCGCAAAGGACCATCTTGCAGTATTTCATATTATACAAGGACCAGTCAAATTCTATGGAGTGCCTCTTTTTCACAGCTAACATTATAATGTACATGGAAACAACAGCACAATTTAAATGCAGCCAACATGAACAGTACGTTCACAGTTTGATTCCAGCATTGCTGAGGAGCTCCAGGGTTGGCCTGATGTCAACCTCAACCCCAGTCAAACACAGAAGCTCCATCTCCCTCTCCAGACTTTCTACCACTGCTGACACCTTCAGAGCCTGGTCATGCATACGCAGCTTGGCCTGGTTGTACCGGTTCTACACTGACACAGAGAGGGAAAGAGAGACCATCAGTGAGGGAGGAGAGATGAGAAAGGAAGTGATAATTAAAGAGAGGTAGGGAGATACAAATAGATAGTCAAAGGGAGAAATCTGAGATAAATAAATAGCCATGGCAAGAGTGTAGTGCAAGAGAGGAGAGGAAATAAGTGGAACGAGGGAAAGTATTGGGTTTGTAGGTTATTTTGAATTCAGCAGGACATTAATCCTCTAATCTAAGCCTGGGTGGGGATTCTATTACGCTAACATATGGAGTTGTTTTAAGATGGTCATACAAAGGATCATTTAAATATTTGACTTTGCATTTTAAGACATTTTAAGATATACAGTACCAGTCAAAAGTTTGGACCTATTCATTCAATGTTTTTTCTTTCTTTCTTTCTTCACCTTATATTAAAACTATGAAATAACACACATGGAATAATGTAGTAACTAAAAAAGGGTTAAACTAATCTAAATATATTTTAGATTCTTCAAAGTAGCCACCCTTTGCCTTGATAACAGCTTTGCACACTCTTGGCATTCTCTCAACCAGCTTCATGAGGAATACTTTTCCAACAGTCTAGAAGGAGTTCCCACATATGCTGAACACTTGTTGGCTGCTTTTCCTTCACTCTGCAGTCCAACTCATCCCAAACCATCTCAATTGGGTTGAGGTTGGGTGACTGTGGAGGCCAGGTCATCTCATCCAGCACTCCACTCTCCTTGGTCAAATAGCCCTTACACAGCCTGGAGGTGTGTTTTGGGTCATTGTCCTGTTGAAAAACAAATGATAGTCCCACTAAGCGCAAACCAGATATGATGGCGTATCGTTGCAGAATGCTGTGGTATCCATGCTGGTTAAGTGTGCCTTGAATTATAAATAAATCACAGACAGTGTCACCTGCAAAGCACCCCCCACACCATCACACATCCTCCTCCATGCTTCATGGTGGGAACCACACATAAGGAGATCATCTGTTCACCCACTCTGTGTCACACAAAGACACGGCAGTTGGAACCAGAAATGTCAAAATTGGGCTCATCAGACCAAAGGACAGATTTCCATCAGTCTAATGTCCATTGCTCATGTTTCTTGGTACAAGCAAGTCTCTTTTTCTTATTGGTGTCCTTTAGTAGTGGTTTATTTGAAGCAATTCGACCATGAAGGCCTGAATAACGCAGTCTCCTCTGAACAGTTGATGTTGAGATGTGTCTGTTACTTGAACCCTGAAGCATTTATTTGGGCTGCAATTTCTGAGGCTGGTAACGTTAATGAAAGTATCCTCTGCAGAAGATTTAACTCTGGGTCTTCCTTTCCTGTGGCTGTCCTCATGACAGCCAGTTTCATCATAGCGCTTGATGGTTTTTGTAACTGCAAATGAAAAAAACTTCTAAAAGTTCTTGATTGACTGACCATGTTTTAAAGTAATGATGGACATTGCTCTTAGCTTATTTGAGCTGTTCTTGCCAAAATATGGACTTGGTCTTTACCAAATAGGGCTATTTTCTGTATCCCACCCCTAACTTGTTACAACCCAACTGATTGGCTCAAACGCATTAAGGAAAAAAAGAAAATCCACAAATTCACTTTTAACAAGGTACACCTGTTAATTTAAAAGCATTACCTCATGAAGCTGGTTGAGAGAATGCAAAGTTGTCATCAAGGCAAAGGGTGGCTACGTTGAAGAATCTCAAATATTGTAACGAAGTGGGCTGAGAGTCGGGAAGAAAGTTCAGGGAGGGAGTGTTTTAATAAATAAACACAAAATAAGAAACACGAACAACGCACAAACATGACACAGGAACCTAAACAATAATGTCTGGGGAAGGAACCACAGGGAGTGACATACAGTTGAAGTCGGAAGTTTACATACACTAAGGTTGGAGTCATTAAAACTTGTTTTTCAACCAACCTCTTTCCCTACTGTATTTATTTTATTCATTTATTTATTTTGCTCCTTTGCACCCCATTATTTTTATTTCTACTTTGCACATTTCTTCCACTGCAAATCTACCATTCCAGTGTTTTACTTGCTATATTGTATTTACTTTGCCACCATGGCCTTTTTTTGCCTTTACCTCCCTTATCTCACCTCATTTGCTCACATCATATATAGACTTGTTTATACTGTATTATTGACTGTATGTTTGTTTTACTCCATGTGTAACTCTGTGTTGTTGTATGTGTCGAACTGCTTTGCTTTATCTTGGTCAGGTCGCAATTGTAAATGAGAACTTGTTCTCAACTTGCCTATCTGGTTAAATAAAGGTGAAATAAATTAAATTAAATAAAAAACCACTCCACAAATTTCTTCTTAACAAACTATAGTTTTGGCAAGTCGGTTAGGACATCTACTTTGTGCATGACAAGTCATTTTTACAACAATTGTTTACAGACAGATTATTTCACTGTATCACAATTCCAGTGGGTAAGAAGTTTACATATACTAAGTTGACTGTGCCTTTAAACAGCTTGGAAAATTCCAGAAAATGATGTCATGGCTTCAGAAGCTTCTGATAGGGTAATTGATATCATTTGAGTCAATTGGAGGTGTACCCGTGGATGTGTTTCAAGGCCTACCTTCAAACTCAATGCCCATCATGTTGTGGGGGTGCTTCGCTGCAGGGGGGACTGGTGCACTTCGCAAAATAGATGGCATCATGAGCGAGAAAAATGATATGGATACATTGAAGCAACATCTCAAGACATCAGTCAGGAAGTTAAAGCTTGGTCACAAATGAGTCTTCCAAATGGACAATGACCTCAAGCATACTTCCAAAGTTGTGGCAAAATGGCTTAAGGACAACAAATCAAATCAAAGTTTATTTGTCATGTGCGCCGAATACAACATTGAAATGCTTACTTACAGGCTCTAACCAATAGTGCGAAAAAAAGCCGCGAAATTCAAACAAGCCTGCAAAGAACTAATGGGACTGTAGCGACTGTGTTGACTTCAAAATCTGGGGAGTGAACTACGTTTCTATTCAAGCGTTGATCGACATGGTAATGGCTCTGTAGTATTGGAGAAAAGTTGAAAAAACTGACCCTCCATTACATTTGGACTTGTCATGCCGTAACGTACAGCACCCATAAAGCAAATATTTCTGTCTTACAATCTCTCTCCACCAGGTGTAGCACTTCTCTCATCATTTAAAAACAAGAAATGGATAGTGACGGGGGTAAGGGGGGATACTTAGTCATTTTTTTGCGTCGTCACTGCAAGCGATCATGACTCTCAAAAGACAATGTTTACTTCTGAAGATCACTTTAGCACCGCCCTAAAACCCCGATGCAAATTTGATACAAACCTTCAAATCAGTATGTAATGACACATTACATAAACTCTTTACAGTTTTTTATTTATATTTTAGAGGCGATAAGGTGATGTTGGACAAAAAGCATTTTTCCCACACGACATCTCTCCTTCTCAATATCACGCATTAGTTACGCTTCCCCACCCGCCATTTTTAAAAATACCCGACGGAGCTCGTTGCCTTCTTGAATCATGCAGAAACGGGCAGTGTGGAGGTCATGTCGTTTATTTTGTTGGAAAGGGGAGAAATTGTGCTTTACAATGGCATTGACATTACAGTTGATCTGGAAGTATTACGTTATTTGGCGCTAAAATAAGGTCAATTGTACGGACCAAGGCGTTATACAAAAGTGAGTGAGTTTACGTTATATATACAGACACCGGTTAGTCAGGCTTATTGCGGTAGTATGTACATGTAGGTATGGTTAAAATGACTATATATATTTGATGAACATAGAGTTGCAGTAGCGTAAAAAGAGGGGTTGGCGGGTGGTGGGACACAATGCAGTTAGCCCGGTTAGCACTGGTTGGTCGGGCCAATTGAGGTACTATGTACATGAATTTATACTTAAAGTGACTATGCATATTAGATAAACAGAGAGTAGCAGCAACGTAAAAGACGGGTTGGGGTGGGTACACAATGCAAATAGTCCGGGTAACCATTTGAGTCTTATGGCTTGGGGGTAAAAACTGTTGAGAAGCCTTTTGGTCCTAGACTTGGCACTCCGGTATCGCTTGCCATGCGGTAGTAGAGAGAACAGTCTATGACTGGGGTGACTGGGGTCTTTGACCATTTTTAGGGCCTTCCTCTGACACCGCCTGGTGTAGAGGTCCTGGATAGCAGGTAGCTTTGCCCCAGTGATGTACTGGGCCGTACACACTACCCTCTGAAGTGCTTTACGGTCAGAGGCCGAGCAATTGCCATACAAGGCAGTGATGCAACCGGTCAAGATGTTATCGATGTTGCAGCTGTAGAACCTTTTGAGGATCTCAGGACCCATGCCAAATCTTTTTAGTTTCCTGAGGGAAAATAGGCTTTGTCGTGCCCTCTATACGACTGTCTTGGTGTGTTTGGACCATTCTAGTTTGTTGTTGATGTGAACACCAAGGAACTTGAAGCTCTCAATCTGCTCCACTACAGCCCCGTCGATGAGAATGGGGGCGTGCTCTGTGCTCCTTTTCCTGTAGTCCACAATCATCTCCTTAGTCTTGGTTACGTTGAGGGATTGGTTGTTATTCTGGCACCACCCGGCCAGGTCTCTGACCTCCTCCCTATAGGCTGTCTCTTCGTTGTCGGTGATCAGGCCTACCACCTACCACTGTCTGCAAACTTAATGATGGTGTTGGAGTTGTGCCTGGCCATGCAGTTGTGGGTGAACATGGAGTACATGAGGGCACTGACCACGCACTCCTGGGGAGCTCCATTGTTGAGGATAAGCGTGGCATATGTGTTGCTACCGACCCTCACCACCTGAGGGCGGCCCGTCAGGAAGTCCAAGATCCAGCAAATTGGTGTTGATTTGATTCATTACCAGCCTTTCAAAGCACATCATGGCTACGGACGTGAGTGCTACGGGTCCGTAGTCATTTAGGCAGGTTGCCTTTGTGTTCTTGGGCACAAGGACTATGGTGGTCTGCTCGAAACATGTTGGTGTTACAGACTCAGACAGGGAGAGGTTGAAAATGTCAGTGAAGACACCTGCCAGCTAGTCTGCACATACCCGGAGCACACATCTTGGTAACCCGTCTGGCCAAGCAGCCTTGTGTATGTTGACCTGTTTAAAGGTCTTACTCACGTCTGCGTGATCACACAGTCATCCGGAACAGCTGATGCTCTCATGCATGCCTCAATGTTGCTTGCCTCAAAGCGAACATAGAAGTGCTTTAGCTCATCTGGTAGGCCCGTGTCACTGGGCAGCTCGCGGCTGTGCTTCCCTTTGTAGCCTGTAATAGTTTGCGAGCCCTGCCACATCCGTCGATTGTCGGAGCCGAATTTAGCTCTGTACTGACACGTTGCCTGTTTGATGGTTCGTCGCAGGGCATAGCGGGATTTCTTGTAAGCTTCCAAGCCCCACACCTTGAAAGCAGCAGCTCTACCCTTTAGCTCAGTGCGAATGTTGCCTATTATCCATGGCTTATGGTTGGGGTATGTACGTACAGTACCTGTGTGGATGGCGTCCTCAATGCACTTATTGATAAAGCCAGTGACTGATGTGGTGAATTGCTCAATGTCATTGGAAGAATTCCGGAACATGTTCCAGTCTGTGATATCAAAACAGTCCTGTAGTTTAGCATCTGCTTCATCTGACCACTTGTTTTATTGACCGAGTCACTGGTGCTTCCTGCTTTAATTTTTGCTTGTAAGCAGGAATCAGGATGGAGTTGCGGTCGGATTTACCAAATGGAGTGCGAGGGAGAGCTTGGTACGCGTCTCTGTGTGTGGAGTACAGGTGATCTATAATTTTTTTCCCTCTGGTTGCACATTTAACATGTTGATAGAGATTTGGTAGAACTGACTTAAGTTTCCCTGCATTAAAGTCTCCGGCCACTAGTAGCGCCACCTCTGTGTGAGTGGTTTCCTGTTTGCTTATTTCCTTATACAGCTGACTGAGTGCAGTCTTAGTGCCAGCATCTGTTTGTGGTGGTAAATAAACAGCCATGAAAAGTATAGCTGAGAACTCTCTAGGCAAGTAGTGTAGCCTGCAATGTATCACAATATACTTCAGGCAAGCTAAATCTAGAGACTTCCTTCGATTTCGTGCACCATCTGTAGTTTACAAATATGCACAGACCGCCTCCCCTCATCTTATCGGAGTGTGCAGTTCTATCCTGCCGGTGCAGCGTATATCCCGCTAGCTGAATATCCATGTCGTCATTCAGCCACGATTCCGTGAAACATAGGATATTACAGTTTTTGATGTTCCGTTGGTAGGATATTCATGATCGTACCTCATCTAGTTTATTGTTCAATGATTGTACGTTGGCGAGTCATATTGACGGTAACGGCAGCAACTCGCCTTCTGTGGGTCCTTGCGAGGCATCCGGCTCTTCGTCCTCTGTACCTGCGTCGCTTCCTCTTGCGAAAAACTGGGATGCCGGCCCTGCCGGTTGTTTGGAGAATATCATGTCTTGAATATCAAGTCTTGCTTGTTGTGGAAAAAATCTTTGTCTAATTCGAGGTGTGTGATCGCTGTCCTGATATCCAGAAGCTCTTTTCTGCCATAAGATACTGTTGCAGAAACATTATGTACAAAATAATTTACAAATATCGTGAAAAACACCCACATAATAGCACAATTGGTTGAGCGCCCATAAAACTGCTGCCATGTCTTCCAGCGCCATTTTAGGTTGTTGCATACAAAGTCAAGGTATTGGAGTGGCCATCACAAAGCCCTGATCTCAATCCTATAGAAATGTTGTGGGAAGAACTAAAAAACCATGTGCGAGCAAGGAGGCCTACAAACCTGACTCAGTTACACCAGCTCTGTCAGGAGGAATAGGCCAAAATTCACCCAACTTATTGTGGGAAGCTTGTGGGAGGTTACCCGAAACGTTTGACCCAAGTTAAACAATTTAAAGGCAATGCTACCAAATACTAATTGAGTGTATGTAAATTTCTGACCCACTGGGAATGTGATGAAAGAAATAACAGTTGAAATAAATCATTCTCTCTACTATGTGGTCCTTCTGTAGCTCAGTTGGTAGAGCATGGCGCTTGTAACGCCAGGGTAGTGGGTTCGATCCCCGGGACCACCCATACGTAGAATGTATGCACACATGACTGTAAGTCGCTTTGGATAAAAGCGTCTGCTAAATGGCATATATTATTATTATTATTATTACTATTATTCTGACCCATCTAGACAAGATGAATACCTATGTGAGAATGCTGTTCATTGACTACAGCTCGGCATTTAACACCATAGTGCCCTCCAAGCTCGTCATCAAGCTCGAGACCCTGGGTCTCGACCCCGCCCTGTGCAACTGGGTACTGGACTTCCTGACGGGCCGCCCCCAGGTGGTGAGGGTAGGCAACAACATCTCCACCCCGCTGATCCTCAACACTGGGGCCCCACAAGGGTGCGTTCTGAGCCCTCTCCTGTACTCCCCGTTCACCCACGACTGCGTGGCCACGCGCGACTCCAACTCAATCATCAAGTTTGCGGACGACACAACAGTGGTAGGCTTGATTACCAACAACGACGAGACGGCCTACAGGGAGGAGGTGAGGGCCCTCGGAGTGTGGTGTCAGGAAAATAACCACACACTCAACGTCAACAAAACTAAGGAGATGATTGTGGACTTCAGGAAACAGCAGAGGGAACACCCCCCTATCCACATTGATGGAACAGTAGTGGAGAGGGTAGTAAGTTTTAAGTTCCTCTGCGTACACATCACAGACAAACTGAATTGGTCCACTCACACAGACAGCATCGTGAAGAAGGCGCAGCAGCGCCTCTTCAACCTCAGGAGGCTGAAGAAATTCGGCTTGTCACCAAAAGCCCTCCCAAACTTCTACAGATGCACAATCGAGAGCATCCTGTCTGGCTGTATCACCGCCTGGTACGCAACTGCTCCGCCCACAACCGTAAGGCTCTCCAGAGGGTAGTGAGGTCTGCACAATGCATCACCGGGGGCAAACTACCTGCCCTCCAGGACACCTACACCACCCAATGTCACAGGAAGGCCATAAAGATCATCAAGGACAACAACCACCCGAGCCACTGCCTGTTCACCCCGCTATCATCCAGAAGGCGAGGTCAGTACAGGTGCATCAAAGCTGGGACCGAGAGACTGAAAAACAGCTTCTATCTCAAGGCCATCAGACTGTTAAACAGCCACCACTAACATTGAGTGGCTGCTGCCAACACACTGACTCAACTCCAGCCACTTTAATAATGGGAATTGATGGGAAATGTAAAATATATCACTAGCCACTTTAAACAATGCTACCTAATATAATGTTTACATACCCTACATTATTCATCTCATATGTATATGTATATACTGTACTCTATATCATCTACTGCATCTTTATGTAATACATGTATCACTAGCCACTTTAACTATGCCACTTTGTTTACATACTCATCTCATATGTATATACTGCACTCAATACCATCTACTGTATCTTGCCTATGCCGCTCTGTACCATCACTCACTCATATATCTTTATGTACATATTCTTTATCCCCTTACACTTGTGTCTATAAGGTAGAAGTTTTGGAATTGTTAGCTAGATTACTTGTTGGTTATTACTGCATTGTCGGAACTAGAAGCACAAGCACAAGCTACACTCGCATTAACATCTGCTAACCATGTGTATGTGACAAATAAAATTAGATTTCATTTGATTTGACATTTCACATTCTTAAAATAAAGTGGTGATCCCAGCTGACCTAAAACAGGGACTTATTACTAGGATTAAATATCAAGAAGAGTTTAAATGTATTTGACTTAAGGTGTATGTAAACTTCCGACTTCAACTGTATATAAGGGAAGGTAATCAGGGAAGTGATGGAGTCTAGGTGAGTCTGATGACGCGCAGGTGCACATAACGATGGTGACAGATGTGCGCCATAACGAGCAGCATGGTGACCTAGAGGCCGGAGGGAGCACACATAACAAATATAAAATATATTTTGATTTGTTTAACACTTTTTTGGTTACTACATGATTCCATGTTTTATTTCATAATTTTGATGTCTTCATTATTATTCTGCAATGTAGTTAGTGCAATGTAGTTAGTTTAAAAAATAAAATAAAAAATAGAATGTGTAGGTGTGTCCAAACTTTTGACTGGTACTGTATATAAAAACATTATTTGACAAAGCATTGAATTTGGATTTACTTCTATTAGCCCATAGAAACACATTGAATTCATACATGGATAAACAGAAGAAAGATCAGGAAACAATTTTTTTTTTACACACATTTAACCCTTTCTTTTAGGCACTAAACTACTTACATATACTTCTACTCATTCTTTTTTTAAACAGGTACCGTGCTACCTTCAGTCGAGTCTTGTGATGCTTGTGGGCGTCCTAGAGCAAAACAACCGACATGTTCGTGAGAGACTCACCTTTACATAGAGGATTCATACCACCCTGCATGCCACTGCTGACTTGTCTCTGAAGCTAAGCAGGGTCGGTCCCTGGATGGGTGACCAGATGCTGCTGGAAGTGGTTTTGGAGGGCCAGTATTTATATACATTTTATTGAACCTTTATTTAACTAGGCAAGTCAGTTAAGAACAAATTCTTATTTACAATGACGGCCTACCCCGGCCAAACCCTAATCTAATCTGGCCCAATTGTGCGCTGCCCTATGGAAGGCACTCTTTACTCTGATCTAAAACAATATCCCAATGCCCCAGGGCAGTGTTTGGGAACATTTCCCTGTGTAGGGTGGCGTCTTTCAGATGGGACGTTAAACGGGTGTCCCGACTCTTTGTAGTCACTAAAGGTCCCATGGCACTTATTGGAAGAGTAAGGGTGTTATATTCCTGTGTCCTGTCTAAATTCCCAATCTGGTCCGCATTCCATCATGGCAACCTTAATCATCTCCCCTGTAACTATTCCCCAGGTTGTTGCTGTAAATGAGAATGTTCAGTCAACTTACCTGGTAAAATAATACGACTTCATATGAGTCCCATGACGCTTGTGGGGGTTGTAGAGCAAAACCACTGACATGAGTCTCCCCTTTCCATAGTGGGGTCATAATCGTTTATAGGCCAAACCGTTCGGAGCTATCATTTGCGTGAGAAGACCAATTTTCAGAATGTCTCATGGTCAGACAAACACAGCTGTAGCTTTGCCATGCGGTGGATTGGGATGCAGCCCATGCAGATAGCTCTAGCTTAAACAGACAAAAGTTTTATTATTATGCTAATTAGATTTCCGTGGAACCGCAGAAATCAACTCAAGTGGGTTAATCAGGGACATTATATTTTGTACCTCAAAGTCTGCTTACTGCTCCTTGGATAGGCATTTATTAGCCACCGTCCTAAGCCCTTCCCTGGCAATGTTCCCACTCTGAGAACAAAAAAGGGGATTGTTAGGAGAGAGGGACGTAATATGATGAAAATATGAATTACTGAACAATTGTAGGGACACCAACTCAATATCTATATTCCAGGCAGATATTTTTCATTCAACAAACAATACGTTTTAACAAATGTCATATGACATACAGTAGGTTAAACACACTGTATAGTATAGAGTAGAGGCATAGATCATTTCATCTAACTGAGAGTCAGCTGCATCAGAACAGTCAACCAACAACGACAGAAGTCAATGGGGAATAAAGCCACCTAGGGGCTAAATTCAGAGGACACAAAATCAACAGATGGTGGTTTATTTTTTATATGAAACGCCAATGAGCTGAAACTGACACGGTGATTGCTTATTGACATGGTACCCATACTGCTTGGACAGTCTACGGGATATTACAGTCAATGGAACATCATTAAAACTGTTGTTAGGAATATGACATACTGGATCTGTCCCAAATGGCACCTTATTCCCTATATAGTGAACTCATTTATATTAAACCACAGCCTTGGTCAAAAATAGTACACTAAATAAGGAACAGGGCACAATTTGGGAGGCAGACACTGTAATGGCTCCTAGAAAAGGAATGCAATTCATGTAGGTCACTAATTAAATTGAAAACAGCCTCTGGTCATAAATGACTCAATACTGCCAATATAATTATGAACATACAGTACTCCACACCCAGTCATGGGTGGGCCTGTTGATCTTGTGATGAATGTCCTGGTTAACAATTGAGGTAATTAGCCTGCATGTGTTAGATTCATTTTTTTCATATAATACAGCCTTACCTCCTCCTCCAGCCACTCATTGTACTGCACGATATACTCGCCATGGCAACATCAGTGCCCTTAATAAACATGTGATGTCACCTGTGGTCTCCTCCTAGAGCAAAGTATGAAAACAATTATACATGTTTAACCATATAAAAAGCATTTCAGTGCCATATCATACTAACAACAGACCTGAATTCAAATACTACTTTAAATCCTTCAAATTAGTTTAATGTTTGTGTTAACCTGCCTAGATGGGGTTTGCACTTCTCTGACTTTTCTATTGATTCCATTGCAACGGGATAGCTCAATCAAGCACAGCTTAAGTATTTTAAATGATTTCAAATAGTATTTAAACCCAGGTCTGACTAACACACACACATAGTTACCAAACGTAATGGTCACCAAAACTAAGTCCATACCCTGACGATGATGACCATCCTCTTGCTCTTGGAGGTGAAGGTCTGCAGGATGTAGTAGGTTAGGATTTGTCCTGCTGGGGTCTTCGGCAGCAGGGAGTTCAGGTCCCTAGTCACCAGTCAGGCCTACGCTCTCAGTCCACCGCACCAGTGCCACCTAAAAAGAGGAACAACGCACACACAGTAAGGTCAGGAACACACCCGCACTACTACACAGACCCAAGCCCTCTGCTCCTCTCATTAGGGGCTGGCTATGGGTCCACATAGAGGTTTCACAGGTCAAGGTTAGGGGCTCTGTGTATGCTCACATGGTCAACTTCCTGATCGCCCTGAAACAAATCCAACACATGAAATTAACTGGTTCATTGTTAAGTATCATTCACAGCTGAGAGGGAATACAATGAGACACAGAACGAGGTTGTTAGCCTCATAATAACAGAAGGACTAACTATAACTCAGTGGCCAATTATTACACAATAGAAGGAGCAGAATGGTGAATAATCCTGAAGTCATAGGCTATGCTTTAGATTACGACATATGGTGAAGGGACCAAAACCAATATAATATACCTACTGTAATATATATAAAATAATATACCTACCAATGACAATAACATATATAGACAGTTTCCAAGGGGGAAACTCATGTCAGGAAGTACACTAATGCTAATGTCAAATGTGTTATGCAGGATCATTACGATGCTAGATAAGCATAAAAATATGCACATTTTGATCATTTGTTTGTCCAATAATCTATATAAAATGACCCTAAGTATCGCTTGTGGTCAAAAAGCATGGTCAATAATTGAAACAGAAAGGCATGCGCTAAAACTGGCCTCCACTTAAAGCTGCAATATGTAATGTTTTGAGTGACCCGTTATGAATCGGTCATTCTCAATGAAAGCAAGTCTAAGAAGTTGTAGATCTGTTCTATGTGTGCTATTTCTATGCTTCCCGATCTTGTTTTTTTCTTACATTTCGGTTTTGGACACAAGCTTCAAACAGCTGAAAAGACAATATTTTTTGTTATTGAAACAATATTTCACAGCAGTTTAGATGGTAAATTGATTCTCTGCACTATACTTTGCTTGTTTTGATTCACATAAACTGAAATTAGGCAAACTATTATAAATTTTGCAACCAGGAAATGGCGGAGCGTTTCTGAATGTAACTGAACTGAGGTTTATCATAATGAATGGGGATCTTTGTGGTTGTGTGTGTGCTAGCGTGCGTGTCCCTTCCCCCAATAATAATAGAGCATACACTCAACCGCAGCTTCTGAGTGTATGTTCAGTACACAATTGTCATGCAGTACATCACTTTACTGGATATAACTCAAAGTCCTGAATCATCATCCACTGTCATAATATTGATAGTTCGTTGCCTTACAAATACTATGTATACAATGGTCGAAGTGCTTTATCTCTGGAGTCTGGACACCATTCATTCACAAACAGAGGAGTGTTTTTCTATTTGTCTTTTCCCTCCCACCAAGTTCAGCTACACGACTCAATTCTCCACGTCCTCATTTTTTATTTGCTCACTCAAAAGGTTGATATTACTGTATACTCCTGACTTACAAAAAGGAACTGATTGCTAATACCCCATAATTTTTTTCTGGTTCCCCTTTTGAGGTCCGTGCTAGGCTGGCTATATGTACTTTATACACATCTGTGGCAAGAACGTGTGTATGCGCGCGCGCACACAGTCAGGATCTATACCTACCTCCTCAATCTAGTTTATCAGCTCCATGGGAACTATTTAAAGCAATTTCAACTTTGATACAAACTGTATGTGAATCATATGTTACATAAGGAATTTAAGAGACTACCCGTGACTACTTTACGATGTTATGTTCTTATTTTTCAGAGTAAATAACTCACGGACAAAATAGAAACTTTAACCAAGTTGAATCATTCCCCAAAGGTTCTGTACAGCTGAAAACAGGCAGCTAAAAATGTAAGACATCACAGTTTATATGCATCCTACTTAAGACACTCCTCTTCCTTACAGTTTATGGCTCCACAGGAAAGAAGGTAACCAGATAACAACCTTGATTACTCCCTTAAGGGGAACTGACCTCACCTCCTGACCCAGAGATATCCATCTGTCTTCCCTATATCAACACATCACTCTCCTCTCTTCCATCAAAACACATTCCAAAGCCTTCTGGCTTTTTACAAACTCATTCAGCCTCTATTCAATGCTTTTTCTCTATCATTTATTTAATATCTCAATGTTCAAAGTTTAGCAGATCCCAGCAACGACAATGGCAGACCAGTTTAAACTACCCAATCAATCATTTGAATACCATTCCCAACATTCTAGTGATCATGTATATCAAAATTAAATCAACAGCATCTAAGCATTTCATGATGAAAATGGATCTGTAATAGCTCAATTCTTCCCACTATGTCCCACCAATCAAAACTAGGATTTTAAAAGCACTTGCTAAACATTATTTTCTTTGTTGATTTAGGGTGGTCAACATTCAAGATAACATGTAGCACTACATTTTAGTTGTCATATTAGAACTATGCATGTATGTAAAACATTCATACATGCTGACTGACTCCATAGATAAATGTCCATCTTTGCAGTTTTATTTGGTCACCTATTGAAATGGGTCAATCAGGGACTTATATATGCAAGTGATAAGACCCAACAAGCCAAACAAATTGTTCCTTTGCCTGGTACTCCCATTGTGGTCCACCTTTTCTATCCAATATAAAAGACAGCGGGGAGGAAAAATAGTGAGTGAGAGAGAGTCATATGTGAGAGAGTCATATGTGAGGGAGAGATGGAGCAGAAAAGAGAGAGGGCGACAGATAGGGGTGGTGGGGGGACTGAACAACCACATACCCCTCTTATTGTCTCTCAGAGAACATGTAATATTGATCAATCCAAGCAGTGCCAGACAATAGAGGCAGATAGCTCCAAGTGTAAAGGGAAATAAATATACACATCAAGGTGAGACAGGATGGACGAGCAGGCAGGCAATTCCAGAGCAAACAAAAAGGGAAACCGAGCTATACATCTTTTGGTTACCTTATCATCTTCATTTTGACTTCTAGTCTGGGCTGGGCTCGAGCCTAGTGCAAGCCAAGGTAAGTTCCACAAAGGCCTCACAAAATCATTGTTCCATGGGTGAAAAACACTCCAGTGGCCCGGAACACTGTACTATATGAGGGGATTAGCGATCCTTAGATATGAATTGAATATTTATGACAAAGTTATATGACGAAGACTCCTCCTCATCCAGCAACCTCTCCCTGTTCCCTCTGTGTATTCGATATTCATCTAGGACTTTCTTGGAATTCTCTAATAACAGCGGCCATATTCCCATCAGAACGGGCAGTAAATAAAGTTGAACAAAGATGCCCATTCCGAATGTTCCAAAATGTTGTGTCCTGCTGACTATGTTTGAAATAAGACCATTGATACAGTAGACAGGTAATGCAGTGACTTTCATAGGCTGCAATCACCCTGCCAACTCTCACTAGCCTGAGAAAAAATCCTGACAATGCCATAACTGAGGTGCTACAGCACAACACCAGCACTCCGTCTCCCTCCCTCACTAAGCAGTGAAGTAGCTACCAGATGATTAAACCCTCACTCCGCTCAGGGCACAATTCATTTGACACGGTTTTAAACCAAATGACACAGCAGCACGGAAACGCTGTATCATCATCTGTATTGTGTCATATCTGGTTTGGGGGCTTTTACATCTTCTCCGCCCTGACAACACCCATCAATTCAACTCAGTGGCATCTCACGGACAGTCCACTGTGCCAGCTAGGTTTGACAAGGTTGATGTGATCCACTGGAGCGGGTAATATCGCCTTATTAACCATTGTTGCTGCTAGAGAGAGAGAGAGAGAGACTCCTACAAAAATTCAAAATGACAACCCTTCAGCAAGCCTACAACAGAACGCTCACTTCACTATGAAAAATGGGAGTGGTAGCCAGTCAAGTTATGAGAGCTCCTTCTATTGCCAGCTGCCCTTAACTTCATGCTTCATCTTACCCTCCTTTCAGACTACCCTTCACTGCTACATTCTCATTTTCTCTGTTTTAATCCCTTACACCGAGGTGGGTAAATGCTTGGTCTCCTTTGAGGGTTAAACCTCTATATATATTCATATATGTCTACATTGAATTCTGCATTTAATAGATTACTTCCCCTGAGTTGGCAGATCTGTGCACAACTGCGCTCTATACTGCACATTCAACGTAACAATGTGGCATCACAATAGCTCTGCACGTGATATTAAAATGTATTTATTCCTATGAATTACATCATGCTTACAGATGACTACAATTTCACACATTGATATCTATCTATATGCTCTTTGTTCCTCACAAACCATGTCATGCAGGGACCTATTACTAGGTTATGATAGATTTTAACGTAGCGTTACAATACATCTCTGTCACGCTCTGTCATCTCTGTAATAAAAGGAACATGAAACACACCAGTACTACAAATCATTAGGGCTGAAGCGTTAGCTGCTGACGAGTAGTGTGCTAAAAAGACGCATCTTTCATTAGCAGAGCTTAAACAGAGTGCAGTCATGACTTCAGCTACAGATCAAACTCAGCCACCTAGAGGAAATGATGGTCTTGAAAGTATGTCGGTGTAAAGCTTAAGGACTGAGCATGAATGAACAATGAAAAGGCCAAGAGGAGAAGTAGCGGAGAGAGAGGTTTAACGCAATGACTCTTTTTGAGGAGTCGTGAGCCATGATCTCTCCTGATCTTGGAAAGTTAATAAAGCAAAGAGATCAATAGCTAATCTTTCTGCTGCTAATTCTTATAATTGACAAGTGATGTTTGCACATGTTTACTGAAGCTACTCAAATTCAGTGAACCATTTAGGACAATACTAAGAATGTGACCCTTAGTAGAGTATGATCACCTGTGCATATGACTGCACTATATGGCTCTGGATCTCGTCCATGGTGTCCGTCCCATAGGACACTGTCCCCAGGTGCAGCCGCTTGAAGATCAGCTCGTTCTGTGTTAGAGTTCCATCAATTCACAACGCAGAATGAAGTGAGATTTGTATTAGAGGCAAACAATAGGTTAATGAGTGAGAGCCTCTATACCAGCACATAAATCCCATACTGGTGCTCATTGAGTCATTTTTAAGGTGGTCATGCATTCATTATGGCTACAGTGTTAACCCTATGATTTCTTTCAGTATCGGTTGGCAGAGTAAATATTTTTTTGGGGGGGGGGAATCACCTCACTTAGCTTAAAACCTGTTAGGGATGATGCGAATTTTCTATGCATATGATAAGTATGTGTGTATAGAAAACACCATGAAGTCTCTAAAACAGGTTAAATTGTGTCTGTGGCTATAACAGAACGTGTTTAGGAGTAAAAATCCCAGGGAAAACTGTTCACCAAAAACACAAAAAAAATATTCATCCGCCAGTCAATGTATTGTCTAAGGCAACAGAAAAAAAACGAGGATCCCATTACAATGCCTACAGCTTCCACACGATGTCGCCAGTACTGGCATTTTATGGCTGCTTTATCCTTGGTTAGATGACGTATAGGCATTTCCTGTCTTGAGGCGCACCGCAGGATGTTATGAAAGTGTAAACATGGAGGATGATTTCAAGACTTGCTGCTATCGAATACAGATCGCCCCGTGATCAATTTGATAGATTATTAACGTTTATTAATACCTAAAGTTGGTTTAGAAAAGTATTTTGAAGTGATTTGTAAAAGTTTATAGGCAAAAAAAAAGTGACGTTGTGTCTTGTAAAGGGGAATTTTCCTGGATCAGACTGGCCTTCATGAAATGACATTTTGGGTATACAATGACGGATTTAATCGGGAAAAAGACCCAATTGTGATGTTTATGGGACATATAGGAGTGCCAACAGAGAAGCTCGTCAAAGGTAATGAATGTTTTATATTTTATTTCTGCGTTTTGTGTAGCGCCGGCTACCGCAAAATCTGTTGTTTAGGTGACGTTCTGGTATTTTGGGGGGTGCATGCTATCAGATAATAGCTTCTCATGCTTTCGCCGAAAAGTATTTTACAAGTCTGACTTGGTGGCTAGATTCACAACGAGTGTAGCTTTAATTCAGTACCTTGCATGTGTGTTTTAATGACTTTTATCAAAAACTATAGGTGGCGCACTGAAATTTCCGCTGATTGATGTTCCTGCAATGGAACTACATTCTGCGTCATCCCTAAGAGGTTTAAACAGATAAAGGGAACAACATTCTTAATTGTGGCACCTATGCTTTTGAAATATTCACAGATCTTTCTAAATGAAATAATATCTTACCAAATAGAAATAATGTTCCTTATGGCCATCTTAATCTTAAAATGTCTGCCATTGTGCTAACAGAGGTCAGGGTAAGGTTTGGTTATTGGAAATGAAAGTCATTTGTTCTAAAATAGTCAGAAAAAACAAATGTAAAAAAATAAAATAGAAATTAACTAAGAATCTCTGTAACGGTTTTCTTCCGTTTAAGGAGAGGACCAAAGCGCAGCGTGGTTAGTGTTCATTTTATTTAATAATAAATCCAAACTGAACACTTCAATTTACAAAAAACAACAAATGTGAAAACAGAAAACCGAAAACAATACCGTGTAGTGTAAAACACAGACACGGAAAAAATCACCCACAAAACAACAGTGAAACCCAGGCTACCTAAGTATGATTCTCAATCAGAGACAACTAATGGATAACTCAGGACTGAGGGGTAGCTCAGGTCTGAGAGATAACTCAGGCTGGTTGACGGCTCTGGCATCTCCTGGCTGACTGACAGCTCTGGCAGCTCCTGGCTGACTGGCGGCTCTGGCAGACCCTGGCTGACTGGCGGCTCTGGTGGATCCTGGCTGACTGGCGGCTCTGGCGGATCCTGGCTGACTGGCGGCTTAAAGCTGACTGGTGGCTCTGTTGGCTCCAAGCTAACTGGCGGCTCTGGCGGCTCCACGCTGACTGGCGGCTCTCGCGGCTCCACGCTAACTGGCGGCTCTCGCGGCTCCACGCTGACTGGCGGCTCCGGCGGCTCTGGCAGCTCTGGACAGACGGGAGACTCTAGCAGCTCTGGACAGACGGGAGACTTTAGCAGCTCTGGACAGACGGGAGACTCTAGCAGCTCTGTACAGACGGGAGACTCTAGCAGCTCTGGACAGACGGGAGACTCTAGCAGCTCTGGACAGACGGGAGACTCTAGCAGCTCTGGACAGACGGGAGACTCTAGCAGCTCTGGACAGATGGGAAACTCTAGCAGCTCTGGACAGATGGGAAACTCTAGCAGCTCTGGACAGATGGGAGACTCTAGCAGCTCTGGACAATCGGGAGACTCTAGCAGCTCTGGACAGACGGGAGACTCTAGCAGCTCTGGATAGACGGGAGACTCTAGCAGCTCTGGACAGATGGGAGACTCTAATGGCGCTGGGCAGATGAGCAGCTCAGGCGGCGCTGGAGAGGAAGAAGGCTCTGGCAGCGCTGGACAGCGGAGCTCTGGCGCCTCTGGACTGAGGGGCTCTGGCGCCTCTGGACTGTGGGGCTCTGGCGGCTCCGGACAGACGGGAGACTCCGGCAGCGCTGGACAGAGGGGCTCTGGCGCCTCTGGACTGAGGGGCGGAAACTCTGGTAGCGCTGGACAGGCGGGAGCACCTGTATTGATGGGACGGAGAGACAGCCTGGTACAGGGTGCCGGCACTGGTGGTACCGGTCTGGGGACACGCACCTCAGGGTGAGTGCAAGGAACAGGACACACCGGGTTGTGAAGGTGTACTGGAGACCTGGTGTGTATAGCCTGGCATCAAATCTTCCCGGAACTCTAACACAAGTTTCAGGCAGAGTACGAGGAACTGACACAGGTGGCGTCGGACAGCTAACACGGGGCGAATGCCATGCATACTACACCAAAACAACAGCTCTCGCTCTACTCTGTCCAATAACTCCTCAACATTCTCAGACGCACACCTCAACATCGCCGACTGCTCTGATTCCATCCATGGCTCCTGACGGTAAACAGGGGGAGTTGGCTCAGGTCTGACCCCTGACTCTGCCACACTCTCCCTGTGCCACCCCAAGACATTTTTGGGGCTGCCTCTCGGGCTTCCAGCCGCTCTGCCATGCTAGCTCCTCATAATGCCGCCTCTCTGCTTTCGCTGCCTCCAGCTCTGCTTTGGGGCGGCAATATTCCCCTGGCTCTGCCCAGGGTCCTTTTCTGTCTAGGATCTCCTCTCGTCCATTTCTCCAAATAGTGCTGCCTCTCCCACTGCTGCTGCTACTGCCTCTCCTGCTGCTGCTGCTTACCACGCCGCTTGGTTCTTTTGTGGTGGGTGATTCTGTAACGGTTTTCTTCCGTTGAAGGAGAGGACCAAAGCGTAGCGTGGTTAGTGTTCATCTTATTTAATAATAAATCCAAACTGAACACTTCAATTTACAAAAAACAACAAATGCGAAAACAGTACCGTGTGGTGTAAAACACAGACACGGAAATAATCACCCACAAAACAACAGTGAAACCCAGGCTACCTAAGAATGATTCTCAACAACTAACGACACCTGCCTCTGATTGAGGACCATACTAGGCCGAACGCAGAAAAAACACCTAGACACAAAACATAGAATGCCCACCCAACTCACGTCCTGACCAACTAAAACAAACAATAAACACAATAACTAGGGTCAGAACGTGAAATGCGCAAAAAATCCATGTGAAGTGTTAGAACATTTGATTATTTTCAGAGAATAACAAGTACATACTGTAATACACATTTGAAAATAGTTTCCTGGGGTGGGGGGGATTTGGGCTCTTAGGTCTGAGTTTAAGGATCATCATGACATGTAATGTCAGACAGAAATAGATCAGTCTATAATGCACCTGCATCTGAAGTTGTTCTATAGAGGTGCATAATGAAAAGTAAAAAACAAATCCTGTCTCACATCTCAAATACATTGCTAGGTGTTGACATTTTTAGGAGTACATAAGCACAATTAAAGTATTTGAGGAAGTGTTTTTTATTGTAAGGGAATACCCCCTGTATTGGACAAAAATGAATGGCATGTCATTGGCATCGGACAAACCATATACACATTGGCCAATACCACCCAATTCGGCGTTGATTCATCCAAAGTGTATTGCAAATGCCATATGGTAATTGCCAGTTGTAACACTTTAAAAATTCAACAGGGGGCAAATGCGCTCCACCGGGGTTTTTCATATTGGAGATGTAACCCAAATTAATGTCCAAAGTAAAATTTTGAAAAAATGAACTTTTTTCAAAAACTTATCACCCCTTAAAAAGTGCTTTCTGGACCGTTTTTCGAAATTCTTTCGATTTTTTGTCAATTACACATGTGTAAGAACTGTATGAATATACTTTTGTCCAATTTTATTATCATTATTTTTTTATTTTTTTTTATATGCGCATAAGGAATATGTTTTGTCCAATTCCAATATGATTTCATAGGAAGTCAAAAGTCAAAAGTCAAAAATGTCAAAATTTTGTAAAAAACTTCACACACCCATAAAAAGTGCTTTCTGGACCGTTTTTCGAAATTCTTTCGATTTTTGTCAATTACACATGTGTAAGAACTGTATGAATATACTTTTGTCCAATTTTATTATCATAATTTTTTATTTTTTTTTTTTTACATGCGCATAAGGAATATGTTTTGTCCAATTCCAATATGATTTCATAGGAAGTCAAAGTCAAAAGTCAAAAATGTCAAAATTTTGTAAAAAACTTCACACACCCTTAAAAAGTGCTTTCTGGACCGTTTTTGAAATTCTTTCAATTTTTTGTCAATTACACATGTGTAAGAACTGTATGAATATACTTTTGTCCAATTTTATTATCATATTTTTTTATATATTTTTTTAAA